>NC_080572.1:28455297-28755297 GCF_030247185.1 Malaya genurostris | reverse complement strand
GGTGTCCAGAGGGGGTAACAATGCGTTCTGAAGAAGTATGTTTGCTGCATCGATCACTTTATGGACTGAAGCAGTCATCCAGGTGTTGGAACAGTTATTTCAACAATTTTCTAACCACCATGGGTTTTACACGGTCTAATCACGATTACTGTTTATATGTTGGAGCTCACGAAGACGATACGGTATATATAGTGGTGTACGTAGATGATCTCCTGATTGCTGCTGGGAGAGAGACCAGTATTGAACATGTAAAAGTAACACTGATGAAAAAGTTCGAAATGACGGATATGAAACAGCTCCATCATTTTCTGGGAATTAAAATTGATAGAGATTTTGATCAGGGACTAACGAAACTGTCTCAAAAAGAACATATTGAAAAGATACTTGCTCGTTTTGGTATGGAAAAATGCAATCCTTCGAAGACACCTTGTGAAACGAAACTACAGTTGAAACGAAGTACTGAAAAATGCGTGTACCCTTATCGTGAGCTTATTGGCAGTCTTATGTACATAATGATGGGCTCGAGACCAGACTTATGTTTTATCGTTGGATATTTATCAAGATTTCAAGATGCTGCTGGAAATGAGCACTGGAAGCATGCCAAGCGTGTTCTTCGATACCTTCAAGCAACAAAGGAAATGGAATTGGTTTACAGACGAAATCTGTCAGAACCAACAGTAACTGCCTATGTGGATGCAGACTATGCAAGTGACGAATCTGATCGAAAATGTGTTTCTGGATTTTTGCTGAAAGTTCAAGGAAACACTGTTTCCTGGTCTTCAAAGAAACAATCTACCGTGGCGATGTCATCAACTGAAGGTGAATACGTTGCCATGAGTTCTTGTGTAAGTGAAACTATATGGTTGACCGGTTTAATGACTGATCTTCGGCAAAGCGTTCGGCTGCTTCCCGTTCCTATTTATGAAGACAACCAAGGAGCAATTGCATTAGCTGAACGAGAGGATACGAAGCGAATCAAACGCATCGACGTGAAGCATCATTTCATTCGAAATGCAGTGTCTGATGGAAAAATTAAATTAGTATATACTCCAACTCAGAAACAGCAAGCAGACATTCTTACAAAATCGTTATCTGCTTCAACGTTTCTAGTATTAAGAAATCAACTAGGCTTAGAAGAGAAACAAAAATAATAACTGAGAGGGGGTGTTGAAAATAACAAAGTAGGCAGTTGTTTATTTTTAGTCAACAACTCGTACAATAGCAACGGTTGCCATCAGTAACCAGATGATATAAAAGTAGTTGTCAGTCGTTGGAAATACTCAGTCGTTAAATAAACTTTGCTCTTAACGTTCAAACCGTATTTCTTTACAATATCAGAAGTGTTTTTAGCTGATTTCTTAATTATTATTTTAATTACCAAGGAATGCGAATCATTTCCCAATGTGGAGCAAGACGAATTAGGCAGAAATATGAAAAAATCGTAGTGTTTTTGATGGCTAAATCAGGTTTTTAAGGTAAGGTCTTTACAAATTAAATGAAATATGGAGCCCTTACCCTACTCATAATCAAACAAAACTGGAAACTGGTACCAACGTTGCCAGGTATACCGATTTCTCGGTATTTATACAGATTTTTGCCATCTATACCGCAATACAGATATGTACTCCCGAAATACCGATAACTCACGAATCATACAGATAAGTACCGATTTTGGTTTTTAGCTTGAATAGACATGAGAAAAGGTTGTCGTGGGACCTGTTTTTGCTTACCTCTTGGTGACATTTTCTACTACTTGTGTAGAAGAGACTCTGATACCGATATGGTACACACTTAGAAAATTTCGCAGTATTCGGTAATTTTTTACCGAATTTTCAACAGCTGAACGTTCGGTAATCAGTTCGGTAATCGAATTGATTACCGATCGTTCTGTAATTGCTGAACTGTCAAACAATTACCATAAACTGTAAACCAAATGGATCTAACAGATTGTTCGGTATTTTTTGTTTGTTTGTTTTTCTTTGGTTTAAATTCTGGATTTTCGGATTTCGAAAAACAACACATATTCACAAAAACGAATGAAGAAAATGGTTTTATTCCACGAGAAATTTAAAAAGTGTCAGATGTTCCGACTGACCGGAATTATGAGCGCCTTCCAAAACACTGCACAATCCGTCGAGTCCAACAAAAATTACCTTTGAACGATTTGTGTTGGCAGCAAGTGGACAAGTGATACAAAATTGTTTTCTGCCTACACACTTAAAACCATTTCTTGAGCTCGGCATAATAAAATGCCGAAACTGATCAGCAACACGTAAATTTTGCTGACTGCTCAGTAATCAATACGCATGTTTCTGAGCTTCGTTAAATGCATTCACTGATATTTCGGTAAAACGCTTCACTTTGCCGAAATTTGGCATAATTGCTTGCTGAATTTATCAGTAAACAACAGATATGCCGACATCAGCAGAGACGTTTGCCGAGATTTCGGAATATGCGCTAGCTGTTGCCGAGATTCAGCACGACAGCTGTCATTTATTGCCACGCTACATTTTCGCTACGCATTGCGCGATTATTTTCTGATGAATTTCTCGAGTGAAAAAATGGATAATCTTCGAAGAAACGTGGAACCACTTGCAAGTAAAAGTATTGAATAAATATAGTGACATGTTTCGCTTTATAAAAAGCGACTTTATCAGATCACATTATAAGGGAAAAACACCCAACACGGGGCTCAAAGAGTCCTGGAGACAAAACTTTGGGGGATATGCGAAAAAATAACCCAATGCATGGACAAATTGAATAGATCAAAGTAAGTTCATTTTTTGAACAATACCGTATATGCATCATTAAATATTGAAAATTTTTGTATATTTATTTTTATTTTCATATTTCCAGCTCGACTCAAGGTGGCCGCATCCGGAAACGCCGCTTTTTATTATGCTACATGTTTAAAGGTAGAGGCTTTAAGCACCACTGGCAACAAATTTGTAAGCCTCCTTTAAATGTTAATAAAATGAATTTTTGATCCTGAATGGTGTGTTTATAATGTTTAGAAATTACAAACAAAATTAATTGACTAGATTTTTAATTACTGATGATTCGGTAATTTGTTTTTTTTTATTTTTTTCGCTTTATTGGATTGCCGAATATTCAGCGAACGTTTCACTGAGCAAACAGTAAATCTTATGCTGACGATTTCGGCAATATTTGACGTTTGTCAAATTTGAGGGTGCCGAGACGCTCAGTTATTTTATTTTTGCCGAGATGATTGCTGATTACTCGGCTGTGCGAATCTCGGCATTTTTTTTACCGAGACTCAGCTAAAAAATTTAAGTGTGTATAAGTAAACAAAAAGCTGTTAGTGGCTCTAATGTCTTTAAAACTTTTATCACCTGTACCTCAATCCATTCGATGAACCCTTCAACATTTTTTTCGTTTGGTTAACAAAAAGACACTCACTGAATAGACAGTTAGTTTCGTGACAATCAGTTTTCACAGAAGTTCGGTTATTGGAAGATAACTTTACCAAACGGACAGTATGATTTTTACAGTATTTGGCGACTATTCAGGTTTATCGTATCAATTGTATATCTAATACAGAATTCTGTAATGAAAATTTACGTTAAACTGATCGTTCGGTGAAAATTTGCATTATTGTTGTAAAATAAAACCCATGTACCGAAATATCGGTTATTTCTATAGATTACCGAAAGTTATCGTCAAAAATATTACCGAACTAAGGAATAAAATCTTAGTGTGTACAGATAGATTTTTGCGCCGAATACAGATTTTTGGAAAAACGACCTGGCAACGCAGAATGGTACAACTACTTTTGTTTTTGAATTAAAAGATAACTTTTGTGATCATTTCCTGCTCAAAAATATTCGAAACGTTGGCAATAAGTGTGTAACGATAATATCGGATGGATTTTTCGGATGTTGTCAAAATACTTTATATTTTTATAACTATAAATAACTATTTATTGGAATATGAGTTAAAATTAAATTATTAAGATTTAAATTGGGTGTTCAGCCACAAGTGGTGACTTTTCAGCCCTGTTATATATATATATATATATATATATATATATATATATATATATATATATATATATATATATATATATATATATATATATATATATATATACATATATATATATATATATATATATATATATATATATATATATATATATATATATATATATATATATATATATATATATATATATATATATATATATATATATATATATATATATATATATATATATATATATATATATATATATATATATATATATATATATATATGATCCATGAAGACATCATTTGCTTCCGCAATTCTGAGATTTTTGTGTAGGGAAAATTCTAAACCTACTTGTATTGTGTAATGGGGAAAAGGAACTTATATACTAACTTACTAACTAATACAGAGAGCGAATCGATTCAATTGAAGATTGCATCGATTTTTGTCGGAATTTGCTTATAATATTATGTGACATTACATCTAATGGTTCTATATTTGTGAGTCTGTGTAACTCATTTGTACTAAACCAGGGAGGACGCTTCAGAATCATTTTCAGAATTTGACCAAATTGGTACCGCATAAAGCATGGCTGGTCTGAAAATTTGTTTATAAATTAACAATTTGTTTTTTAGACAGAGCTTAGAATTTCTGTTTATAAGAGGATATAAACATTTAATATATTTATTACACTTTGCCTGGATTCCTTCAATGTGATCCTTGAAAGTGAGTTTTTTGTCATACGTTAAACCTAAGTATTTAGCTTGATCAGACCATGTCAATTCCAAGCCATTAAATTTGAGAATGTGATTATTGTTTGGTTTAAGAAAAGAAGCTCTTGGCTTGTGAGGAAAGATAATTAATTGCGTTTTTGCTGCATTTGGTTTAATTTTCCATTTTGACAGATAATCACTGAAAATATTTAATTTTGCGACTGCAGATCACTCTTAGATTTCTACCTGTGGCTAACAGACTTGTGTCGTCACAGAATAGCGATTTCTGACAACCAACGGGTAGATTTGGAAGATTAGAAGTGAAAATATTATACAAGATTGGAGCTACACTCGAACCCTGCGGAACACCGGCTCGTACGGGTAGCAATTCAGATTTACAATTCTGATAGCTAACCTGAAGAGTACGATCAGTTAAATAATTTTGATCAAATAAATAGGAAACTGGAAATCAGACATTTTTGCTATTAAACCTTTGTGCCAAACACTGTCGAATGCTTTTTCTATGTCTAGAAGAGCAACTCCAGTGGATAACCCAGAAGATTTATTTGATTTTATCATGTTCGTTACTCTGACAAGTTGATGAGTAGTTGAATGTTCATGACGAAACCCAAACTGCTCTGGTAAAAAAATTGAATTCTCATTTATATGAGTCATCATTCTCAACAAGATAATTTTTTCAAAAAGTTTACTGATAGAAGAAAGTAAGCTAATTGGGCGATAACTTGATGTTTCTGCTGGGTTTTTATCAGGTTTTAGGATAGGAATTACTTTAGCGTTTTTCCATCTTTTTGGGAAGTAAGCTAATGAAAAACACTTGTTGAAAATTTTAACCAGGAGTCTCAAGGCAACATCGGGAAGATTTTTAATAAGAATATTAAAAATTCCATCATTACCAGGAGCCTTCATGTTTTTGAGTTTCCTAATAATTGATTTAATTTCATCAAAATTCGTCTCAATAATGTCATCGTGTGATAACACTTGGGTTGAAATATGATCATATTTCAGTGAGACTTCATTTTCAATAGGACTCACAACGTTTAAATTAAAATTGTGGACACTCTCGAACTGCTGAGCAAGTTTTTGAGCTTTTTTACCATTTGTAAGAAGTATTTGATTTTCTTCCTTGAGAGCAGGAATTGGTTTCTGAGGTTTCTTAAGAACCTTAGAAAGTTTCCAGAAAGGTTTAGAATATGGTTTAATTTGTTCAACTTCTTTAGCGAAATTTTCATTTCGCAAAAGAGTAAATCTATGTTTAATTTCTTTTTGTAAATCCTTAACTATGTTTTTCATAGCAGGATCACGAGAACGTTGATATTGTCGTCGACGAACATTCTTCAACCGAATGAGCAGTTGAAGATTGTCATCGATGATAGGAGAATTTAATTTAGTTTGAGCTTTGGGAACTGAAAGATTTCTAGCTTCGATAATATAATGATTCAAATTATCAATTGCTGTGTCGATGTCCGCAGAATTTTCTAAAATAGTTTCATGATCCACATGATTTTCAATGTGAGATCTGTAATCCAACCAATTAGCTCTATGATAGTTGAAAATAGAATTAATTGGATTAATTATAGCTTCGTTGGAAAGTCTGAATGTTACAGGAAGATGATCTGAGTCAAAGTCAGCATGAGTAATCGGTTCACTACAAATGTGACTTTGATCTGTTAGAACCAGATCAATTGTAGACGGGTTTTTCACGGAAGAGAAACAAGTAGGATTACTGGGATGAAGAACTGTGAAGTAACCAGCTGAGAGTTGATTATGAAGTATTTTACCATTACTGTTATTTTGCCTACAATTCCACTGGACATGCTTAGCATTTAAGTCCCCTATTACGAAAAATTTCGATCGATATCTTGTAAGTTTTTGCAAATCGCCTTTAAGGAAATTTAATTGTTCGCCGGTGCATTGGAATGGCAAATATGCTCCAGCGATGAAATAAATTCCATGAATGGTTTCAACTTCGATTCCCAAGCTTTCAATAACTTTAGTATTGAAAGAAGGTAAAATTCGATGTTTAATTTGCCGTTGGACAAAAATGGCAACTCCACCACCCATTCCAGTGAACCTGTCAAATCGATGAATCACATAATGTGGATTACTTTTCAATTTTACATTTGGTTTAAGAAAAGTTTCTGTCACAATGGCAATATGAATTTTGTGAACTTTGAGAAAATTATAAAATTCATCTTCACTCGATTTCAAAGACCGAGCATTCCAATTTAAAATATTCAAATAATTATTCAACATCACTGTTAAATTTTAAATTCATTATAATATTATTTGCAAATTTCCATCCGATTTGAAATGCTTCAAAAAGTGATGAAGTCGAATTCATTTGGATGATCATTTGAAAAAGTTGATCTTGTAGGTAGATCATTTTATTTTCAGTTATATCGCCTAAATCGACTTCATTTAAAGAAGCGAATGGCATTGAAGGAATATTTGTAGGTAGACTGCCATTAGAAGAAGATGATTTGGCCGGTCTATCTATTAATAAATTGTTTTCGTTAGAAGAAGAACTGCAAGGCGGTCCTGTGTTTTGATTATTTACATTAGAAGAAATAGGTGATAGATTTCTACCTAATATACCAGCATAACTGACATTAGAAGAAGATGATGACGAGGTCGATCTACCTGTCAATAAATTGTTTTCGTTAGAAGACGAATTGGCAGGCGTACCTGTTTTTTGTTTCCAAGAAATCAGTGCCTTAGAAGAATTAGGCGTGGCATTTGTAACGGTTTTTTGATTTTCAGGTATGTTCTGTAAATTTAAGGTCGTTGATTTGACTTGTTGTCGAAGCGAAAGAGCGTTTAAAATTTTTTCCCTGACAGGACATTTCAAATAATTGGATTTATGATTTCCATTGCAATTTGAACATGAAAATTTATCAGTGGTTTCATTCATTGGACAAACGTCTTTCGAATGCGATTTACCACAATTCAAACACCGTATATCCATATGACAATTTTTGGTTCCATGACCGAAGCCTTGGCAACGACGACATTGCGTTAAGTTTGCAATACGATTATGCCGTTTATAATGTTCCCAATGAATTTTAATGTGGGAAATGAAACGTACTTTTTCTAAAGTTTTCAAATTGTTTACATCAGTTCGATTGAAGTGTATTAGGTAAAGTTCATGGGAAATTCCAGAGCGTGGTTTAGAAGTACCATTCGCTCTTTTTTTCATAAGTATTACTTGGGCAGGGACAAAACCAAGCAATTCTTTTAGTTCATTTTTAATTTCATCAATACTTTGATCATTTGATAATCCTTTCAAGACAGCCTTGAAGGGTCTGTCTGATTTTATATCATATGAATAAAATTTATGAAGTTTCTCGGACAAATATCGGATAAAACGTTCGTAATCTTCCAATCCATCCACCAAGACTCGACATTCTCCTCTTCGTCCGATTTGAAATGAGACTTTTACTTCCGGGAGAAAAGTAGAAAGCTCAGTACGGAATGCCTTGAAGTCGAAAATCATCACCGTCACTGGTGGCATAGATTGATGTTTTTTCCCAGAACAAGCGTCCATTTTGGGAATTTTTGAAGAATTTTCTTCTATGTCGCTACAATCGGATTCAGGAAGAATCTCGTAAATATTGTTAGACGGCATAGGATCAACGGAAGGGAAATCCGTCCGTTGTCTTTTATTTTTACATTCAGATTCTATAAGATCGTGAATGTTATTAGAAAAATGTTGAATAACGGATTGTGATTTATTCCGCATTGAATTATTTTTAGCCTTAGGCTTGTTGCCTTTCCGGTTGGACGCAGGCATTTTTGAAATTAATGAAATGTTAAATTAAATTAATTAGGCTAAATTAGTCTTCGATTAGACTCCTAGCTAGCCTTAAAAAAGGCTGATTAATTTCTTAGTCACTCTAATATCACTTAGTCACTCTAATATCACTCTTTGTATCACTTAGTCACTTATTTAATGATTCAGGTAGCCTTGAAAAAGACTGAAGCCTTGAATCAATGAAACTCTAGGTAGCCAGAAAAAAAATTCCAGGAGCCAAGAGCTATACGCGTGCGGTGCGAACGACTGTTCAACACCGACTGATTGTCAAAATACTTTTTTCTGTCCTACCTGCGACGTAGGCATTTTTGCAGTTTGTTTATAAACAAACTCAATACCAAGTAATATGTCATGCGTATAACATAATCTTAGTGTGAACAGTGCTGTTTTAACTTTATACTACTATCGTTATAACATGTTATTTTCTGCAGGTGTGAACATAGTATAACGATATTTTACTTCTTAAAGTTGTTCAAATGATTATTCAATATATAAACAGTATCCTTAATCAACTCACCACGAAGGCAACCGAACAAGTTATCATCGATACTTTGGATATTTTTGTTACAGGAATTTTCGTTGTAGCAATATACAATCGATTTGCCGTGAATTAGCGGAGCTTAGACACGAACTTTGCAATCTGTCCCCAACATATCTTCAGCAAACCGCGATTTGCTTTTTCAGGGGCGTATATTCGTGGCTCCATTTTGGTGCCTACAATCCAATATCTTTAACTATTACTTCTTCGATGACAGCAAAGCAATATCCTTTAGGTCTGGTTTCGCATTTTCACTTCTGTGGGAATGACTTGCATCGCGATATTTTGTTATTGATAAAATGTTTCCACAGAACCCTTCCGCAATACATTACACATAAGTACACATTAATTTTGAATAATTCGAAAAATACAAAACAATTCAAAAGTACCATTGCGTTCCAATGCGCAAAAATACATTTAACGCACTTATCAATACACTACCCTGCATCCAAAATACGGAAGTGAACCGCCCTTCGTTTTTGCTCACCAAGTCAGTTTGGTGTAGACGTTTCCCGCATAGCGTTTTGGCTACCTGGGCAGCCATGGCCACCAGAAGGCTACCAAAATTGATTCAGTTACGGTTGTCAAATCCAATTTGACAAAACAAAGTCGCCTGTATCCAAGTTAGCCGAGCGTTTTTTTCTTCTCACCTTCGCTGAAAATGTCAAAGATTTCAATGTGGAAAAATCCTGGTGGATACGGTTGTATCGTTTGAGTTGTATTCCTGGCAGCGGTGAGGCAGCCGGTCACCAGAATGTCTGCCAGCCATATTTTTCCAGCTGGCAGCGTTTAGTCAGCCATCTGGCAGCCATGCGTATGCGGGAATTATAGCGAAATTCAGCTGTTTTTCAAAGATGGGCAAATCTTACAAAAGCAAACAAATCGAGTTTTTTTTCACCTACCGATAAATGCTTCAAAATCCTACAATTTTGCCTAAAAATTTGGATTCTACAAAAATCTCAATATTTGTAATTCAAAGAACTATAAAGGGCGAAACTGTCATTCCATTTGTTTACGTAAAGTTCGCCCTCCGTGTTCCATGCCAACAAACAGGGCGAGATACTTCAATCGCTAGTAAGGGATGGCGAAACTATTTATTTTCTTCATTTTAGATGGTTTCCGAACTATTTATTACTGGAAATAGTAAATGAGACAATAAAATTATTGGAAAATTTATCTTAGTCGCGCAACCTTGTTTGAAGCTAAGACAAGACCTGACAACTGACTTCTTAAGTACGATTCAGACGGTCCGGTTTCTTCCGTCACCGTCACCGGAACGTCAACGTCCGTCACCGTCATTCTGATTCACACGATCCGGTTTCCTATCCGTGTACGTCATGTCATTTTCTTACACGCGGAATTTGAAGAACTTAGTTTCGCACAATTTTATTCCACTAATACAAAATCTGGGAACTTTTAAAGTAAATCGATCTGTTGTTTTCCTACTTTTTAATCGAATAAATAACTTTCAAAATGAACTAGAAAGAGGAAAAAACAAAACAATCAGTTCCACTCAACAACGTAACGTACTTTGCAAATTTACTGATAAGTTTAATTACTCATATGTGATATATTTCGTTTAAGAGTGGGATGTTGACACCGAATACATACATAAGAAACGTCAGCTCAATACCGTAATCATACAAATCGTGCATGTGTGCGATAATCACAGTCCGTCAAATATCCTTTCGGATAAATGTTGACGGAGCTTGCCGTTGACGAACGTTGACGTTCCGGATCTCTGCTGGAACGTGTGAATGCGCAAAGGGAAAACTCATTTGACTAATTTTGACGGAGGCTAACGTTCCGGTGACGGTGACGGAAGAAGCCGGATCGTCTGAATCGTACATTATTCTTTCTTCCGAATCATCCTTCTCGTCATTTTTGCCCTGTGGAATTGAGGTTTCTATGCCCAGTGAAAATGAAGCCAACACTGAAATGAAAATCTTATTTATAATCATCAGATTTGTCATATGAATCATATGCAGAATATAATTTATAGAAGTTATATGGGAACTTATAATCTTTATTTAAAGTGTACGTTAAATCTAAATAGACGTCACCATAATGAAAGTTATGAGAATATTCCATATAATGTATATGGAAATCCGATGAAACCTAACTCGTTACATAATTTATATTCATTGGATATGTCTTATGAATCGTACACAGATGGTATTTCACAAAAGACATATGACAACTTATGACCTTTCATGGAACTCTACATAAAATCTAAACTATGTTCAATGGATTTTATATCTTCATAATCTTTATGATATTGATAAAAATACCATATACAAGTTGAAGCTGAAGATGTTGTAGTTGTGTCCTCGATATTCATCAACTGCTCCAGACAGTTTTTTTAGGAAGTTCCGTTATTTTAAATCGCTGACAAGACAGCTCATTCAATTTCGTTCCAGGATATGCCCTAACGGATTATGAAATAATTACCCGGTACGTCTCATCATTCTTTCTGTCTAATAAGAGGATTTAAATTATTAATTTATAGTTTCGGGATCCTACCTTCTTCGCAAATATCATAACGACTAGTATAACTCAATTCCTCAATAAAAGAAGTAGTTTCCGATTCGTTGCGCATCTGATTCGTCTGGTAACTGTAAATATCTGATGTAATCAGCCAGTTCCAAAGAAGTAAGTGTAGTTGAAATATGAAAATAAATTTTCATTGTAAAACTCTTTACATACGAAAAATATAACAAGTTTTTAATAAGACAATTATATTTATTGTTTTTGATTCCGTTAAGCACCATTATCCCAGTATTTTATTTTATTTGAATCTTATATGTATCACTTATTCAATCAAATAGCAATAATTTGATCTATATATAACTGCTATATAGAACTGGGATGACCTTCATCAAAAGTTATATATAAATTTTATGAAACTAGTCATATGGTATAGATAAACCTATCTATATTAATCCGAAATTAATATAATATGCGCTTCATAAATTGTGTCCATGTATGTTGTGTGGATATCTAGTAATGGTTATAGGTGCGCGCCAATAAATTTGACTCAGACTGGAAATTTCATTCGTTATATGAGGATCTTGTAAAAATAACGTTACGAAGAGTTTTATGTTTCATAAGATTATCTTATATATTTGACATGATGTTGAATACACTTTGTAGCTATCAATGGAAATGCTAATAGTGAAAAATCATTAGAATATCATATAATGTGAAAATGAGAATTTAGCTCAGTGAACGTATCGGCTACAGTGTAGCCATATTTACAGATTTTTTAAGAAATTTATGCTAAGAAAAAATTATTAATCATATTTAAATTTTTAGACTGGATTTTTGATTTGAAATAAACATGAAAAATGTTTTGGTGAATGCATTTTTTTTGTTATATATTAATGCTTAAAAACAATTAATTGAGCTTTGATGACAAAACACGAAATATTTCATGTTGAACGCAAAATTGAATCCATTGTTGACGTATTTCCTGGACCTTTTGGGAACTGGAAAAAGTCAAGTTTGGATAGAAATGCTTAGTGTGACCTCAGTATGCTTGTGAGGAATTCTGGCAACCGTCAGAAGGCTGGCTGCATTCCGGCTGTTGTCAAAATTGTCCAGGCGAAATTGCGTAATTATCTCGCCGTATGTGTCTTGTTTATTTCTCTCTTCCTTTTTTTATTTTCTTTATTCGACTTTATTTGATATTCGACAATCCCGCATGTACATACAAAAAAACAAATCTTGAGACGAGGTAAATGAGATTAAAATATGTATGTTTGGTAGTGAGAAAGTAATGTGAACATATTCCATAATTAGAATATATGAAAAGCAATAACTTATTGCCTTTCATATGTACTTTTTATTGAAAAAATAAAACCAAGACGCTAATAATGTGAAACCGATTCAAACCGGTTCTGGCAATCTTGTATGGCAAAAATCCGACAGAAACAGAACCGTTAAGGCGAAATTCTCTGTCAGAAACGGTTGTTGCATTGTTGCCAGACTCTAAAAAATTTTATTTTCATTGGGGAGCTAAAATTATACATTTTAATAAAATTGTTTTCTGATTTTCTTTGTACTTGGCATCATTGCTTGCGTACCCTGCAAAAGTTTTTTTTTCATAATGTGTGGGTAGCAACATCAAAATCACGCGTATTTTTTTAGAACGGCCAATAAGCCACTTCTCAACTTCCACTTTTGTAAGAAATTTCAAGCGAGCTATGAAAGAAAGTGTATTAAATTTAACACAAGACGAAAGAGAAAACTTTCGTCTGCCGTTTACTATTATGACTTACTCTCAGCTAGTGCCGAGTCATTCGAAATTACACTTCAAAGTGAATGTTGATGGATGGCTTATCGGCCGTTCTAAAAAAACGCGTGAAATCAACCAAAAACCGAAACTGGTCCATTTTGAAACAAAAGCAGCCCCCCAGTTGTCTGGTCTTGGCGTTGGTCTGAGGATATTCGAATTTTTTTACCTAACATCTCTGTTAGTCTGTCACAGAGATGCCCGATTTATTCATAGGAAATCTTTATTACTCTGTATAAAAAATCTGTATTTATCTGTATTCGCAAATAAAATAAATTTCAATGTGCAATAATTCTTTCCATCTGTCTGTTGGAACAGAAAGGTCAAATTCCACAAAAGGTATGTAATGCCGAGACATTGCCTCTCGTCACGGCATTTAAACAGTAATAGATTGCTAATGCGAAAAAGGTTTTTTATGCTTCTTAGGAAATCCACATTAAATTTAGAAAATCTGTATCAAATCTGTATTCTGTATGCGTATGTAAAAATCTGTATAGTACAGATAAATCTGTATAAATGGCATCTCTGGTCTGTCAAGTTAGTGACACCAGCGTTGCCAGATTGCAAGAATAATCTGGCCAATACCAGATTTTTCTCGCTTCCTAGCTTCCTGCTATGACGTCATGAAACTGTGGCCAGCATCATTCTTCAAAAACCAAAACAATGAAGAAGAATGGCTATCAAAAAGTTGGATATTACAAACTACTTGTTTATTCAGTAGCCTTTACCGCACTTCCCAGCAAATTATCGATCAGAATATCATTACTACGATAAGGAAATTAAGATTTTACTCGATTTGAAATGCTCGAATGTTTGTTTACCATACTCTGAGCGCTCTGATTGCCCACCAAATGCTCCAGATGTTGAATACGATAGCACTTGCTGAAGCGCTTGTATTTGGTAAAAATGCATCTCTGAAAACAAAAATTGAAAAAAAAATTATTAAAGTTGGCCGAAAAATATTGATAATAGGGCATATAGTTAAAGAAACTGGTCCTCAATTAGGAGCTGACATTTGCTCCGAAGTAGAAGAAGAAGAAGAAGATGCGGACTCGCCTGAGGGCGCCATGCTCGCAAAAAAGGATGTTGCCAATGATTTGTACGGGAAATGTGAGAGCTGGATATCTTGTTAAAATGATGTCTTTGCCTGCGTGTAGCATTATCTCGGAATTATAGTGGTTTTCAGCTGGACATAGAATGCGACGGAATTGTCGCACACTCAAATAAAAATTCACGTTCGATTTACTTGAAAAATCACGTAAAATGGTTTCAAATGTCAAATTGAATATTTTACGTGACGAAAATGAATGTTATACGAACATCCCCTAAAATGAATAGAGTCATCACATAAGGTTTACGTGAATTGACCAAACGTCAAACAATCTACGTGAAATTCCAGTGTAAAAAACTCGATTTTGAAAATGGCGAACAGGGCTAAAGCGTCGATTAATACGCATTATCAATATGAATTCATTATGACACATACGCATTATCAATATGAATTCATTATGACTGAAGTTTTCTTATGCCCCGTTTACCAGAGATGCCAGGTCTGCAGATTTGTCTGTAAATCTGCAGATTTGGGGTATAGTACTGCAGACATTTTTTGTTGTGCAGACTTTTGCAGACTTTTGAAATTCTCGCAGACTTTAACAGACTTTTGAAATTCTCGCAGACTTTTGTCATTATTTACAGACTTTTGTAATTTCCGCGACCTTTTTTTTTTTGCTCGCCATACTTTATAGAGAAATTGCTGCCAGCAAGACATACTTGCTGACTGCAGATTTTTTTTCAGATTTACAGACCCTGTCTGCAGATATTTGAAATTTTTACCTGGCATCTCTGCCGTTTACACTTCTGCTGGCTGCCAGCATGCTGGTGTCAGTGTACTGCCCTCTTAGGAAAAAAACGTGGTTCAACGGTGGTTCTTCGTTGGTCTAATACTTTGGATCATTGGACCACAGTTGAACGTTTTTTCCTAAAAGGGCAGTACACTGACACCCAGAGATGCCAGGTAAAAATTTCAAATATCTGCAGACAGGGTCTGTAAATCTAAAAAAAAATCTGCAGTCAGCAAGTATGTCGTGCTGGCAGCAATTTCTCTATGACATACGCAAAACTGACTTGGCGAGCAAAAAAAAAAAAGGTCGCGGAAATTTCAAAAGTCTGTAAATATAGACGAAAGTCTGCGAGAATTTCAAATGTCTTCTAAAGTCTGCGAGAATTTCAAAGGTCTGTAAAAGTCTGCATAACAAAAAAAATGTCTGCAGCACTATACCCCAAATCTGCAGATTTACAGACAAATCTGCAGACCTGGCATCTCTGCTGACACCAGCATGCTGGCAGCCAGCAGAAGTGTAAACGGGGCATTAACAATAAATAAAAAAATAGTCATTGTAACGGTCAATTTAAAAAATATTTTTTTCTGGCTTGTGGTCTCGAAGGGGATGAATCGATGCGAATGACAGTTTTGCAATCTTTGCGGCATTTTATCGCTATCTTATCGCATCGCAATCTTTTCTAGCCGACAGTGAAAATCACTATAATAGGAAAAAACATCTATGTTAGAAAGCCATGTTCGTGAAACCATTCAAAATAAAAAGTAATATTTTATTAACTGGCTCCGAACGAAAACGCCTGAAACAACGTACTCAAACTCAGTTTGGAGTTTCAGAGTCCGCTCCGTTTGTCGAACTATTTGGTAACAAGTGTAAAGTGTGTGTTGTGAAAATTGTTACTTACAACGAGACTTTGGTTACCGTCTATACCAGCGATAAGCGTCCAATATTTTTCGAATTGGACGAAAAGCTTCTTCCTACGGTTTACACTTTATGGTGCTGTGTCGAACTTGTTCCGTACTTTACAACTCATGCAGCAGTTCTTCCTAAGTTGGCCAACGGAGCAGATCTTATGATCCCTGGTGTTGTTCGAAATGGGAGTGATTTGAAATCTTGGGGAAACTTTCGTAAGGATGATGTGGTTGCTGTTAATTTGACGTCTAATCGTTCGGCAGTGGCAGTGGGACTACTGGCTCATGGGAGTGATGACCTGTACATGTGCGGTGGTCATGGAGTTTGTGTTCGAGTGCTACACGTTTTTGGTGATAAGCTCTGGGGAATGGAACCCTCAGTCTGTCAACAAATACCTTTGCAGGGAGGAACACAAGTTGTTCCGAAAGCAGAAGATTTTCCTCCTCTAACATCACCGTTTGAAACAGATAAGCAGCAGCAAGTAATTTTGGTTACAAAACAAATGAGAGAGGCGAATATTAATGACGATGAAGACCAAACTGAGGAAAAGGTATAGTTTCATTTTAATACGTAAATATGGTATGAAGTGCAGTATATTTTTCAGAATTTGGATCCAAGTCATGAAAAAAATTGTTTACCGGACTCAGATAAACTTATTAAAGCAGCTTTTCTAAACGCACTCAAGCTTCATGGGAAAAAAATTCAGTTGCCTATACTGACCAGCAATTTTTATCCGCAATACGTTCAACCGGAGCTTCCTGAAGGTATAGAAATGAAACGCAGCTCTTTCAAAAAAGTAGGAACGTTCCTAAAACAAATGGCAGAAAATGGTTTGATTCAAATAAAAGAGGAGAAAAAAGGCGTGGAAAAAATTGTATCACTCAGCTTAGATCATCCAGAACTTGTGTCATTCTATCCCTACAAAATAAAAAGAATCGATGAGCTTGATGTGGGTTCTACCGATCACTCCGCAGCTACTCCGTTGCTCCTAACAAAAATGGTGCAAATGTATGCCGTAAACACTACGACAGAAAAACTCTTTACATGTCTTGGGCTATCGAAGGGACGAGCTTTGAACGAAACACAAGTACGAAACTATGTCAAGGACTACGTCGGTAGATATAAACTCATAGATCAACCTAGCAAAATAGTGACTTTAGACGAAATGTTGCAGCAAATATGCGAAACAGAATCAACGCAACTATCCCTATCTGATCTTACGAATCAGATTCTTCAACAAATGAGCAATACATTTGAAATGCACAGTCAAAAAGGACCAGTGAATAAAGGAGGTAGACGATCAATTATCCATCTGACGACTGCAACACGTTCGGGCAACAGAAAAGTAACATTGATTAGTAATCTTGCGGATTATGGTGTTAATATATCAGAGTTTGCCAAAGCTGTCAAATTGGGCGCGGCTGCTAGTACCAGCATGACGGAAGTGCCCGGCACTAAAGGTGAACAGCTTCTTGTTCAGGGAAATCATGTCAAATTTGTTTACGATCTGCTAACGGGAACATATCAGATACCGAAGGCTTGCATCACTGGTTTGGAGTTTGCAAAAGATTCGAAAAAGAAGAAAAAGTAAGATTATCTGCAGTGTTCGAGAATAAAATTATGTGATGCGATATACAAGGTTATGGAAACATCTAGATGACTTCCTACAAGACATGTTTGTAGATAAAAATGCCAAATTTATTAAAACGATTGAGTTGAGAAACAAAAAAATATACAATTTTATAAGATAGTTGCACAATTTCAAAAACATGTCAAACTTTCGGAGACTAAACCGCCTGTTGGATTAGACTTCGAAGCATTGTTTCCAGCTTTCGTCCATCAGCAGCAAACTTTCGTATTCCGTCGGAAAGCTTATCAGTGGACATTTGATCTTCGTTTAGCAACCAACGGAATGTTGCCTCGTCCATATGAATTTTTTCTAAATTGCTAGCTTTGGCCGCCGAAGGGTCGAGATAACGTTTGATCTTATCATCACTCTTCTCTAAATCCCCAAGTAGTTTCGGGCTAATCGTCAACAAATCGCAACCAGCCAAAGCACAAATTTCTCCTGTATTTCGGAAAGATGCTCCCATGACGACTGTTTTGTAGCCAAATTTTTTGTAGTAATTATAGATTTTCGTCACAGAAACGACTCCTGGATCCTGTTCTGGGTCAAATGTTTTATTATTTGTATTGGTCACGTACCAGTCCAGAATGCGACCAACAAAAGGAGAAATAAGTGTAACGCCAGCCTCTGCGCAGGCTACAGCTTGAGCAAATGAGAACAACAGCGTAAGATTACAATGAATTCCATAGTCCTTCTCCAACACCGCAGCTGCTTGTATACCCTCCCAGGTCGATGCCAGCTTAATTAACACTCGTTTCCGATTGATACCGTTCTCCTCGTACAGTTGAATCAACTTCAGCGCTTTCTTCACCGATGCATCCTTGTCAAAAGACAGTCGAGCATCGATTTCGGTCGAGACGCGACCTGGAACTAGCTTGAGAATTTCACATCCGAATAGTACAAACAGCATATCTGCTGCTTCGGCGACCTGTTCATCTTCGGTACTGAAGCGATAGTAAACTAATTACAAAAAAATTCAACAATCAAACGAAGGAATGAATACTCACGATCCATGCTTCAGACCATACTTGATAGCTTTGTTCATTAGGTGCTGATACTGCTCCATGCCGGCCGCCGACAGAATCAAGGAAGGGTTCGTTGTGGCATCCGTCGGTTTGTATACCTTCATGGCTACAAAAAAGGATATTTGATTCAATTGCCTTATGCATAAATCTATGACTTATTTCTTTTAATCGCTTATTGAAAATTCTATTCGCAACGTGAAATGTTATGTAGGTAGGGGTACTACTAGTTGCATAGATATACATTCACTGTACGATAACATTAACCTTAGAGAATGATACGGTGGCTCCAAAAAGAAAGGTACACCAGAAAATAGATATCTTCGTGGCACACTATGAATGGTTTTGTATTTATCTAAACCACATAGCTTAGGATGGATACTAAAGTTTTTAGTATATTGAACAAAACTGTTTTGAAAGGTACTAGTGAAACTAACTGATATTACATTGGTATACAAAAAGCAAGGGTATATGGACAGGTCGCATTAAAATGTGTGTTTCGCCTTGATCAAGGTGAGCAAACCTTGTTTCATAAATATTTGCACTAACTTGTAATCGGTTTACAAAAAATAAAAGGCGAACACAATTATTCTTATCTGTGTTGGTCTCCATTAGAATTGAGCCTCGATAGAAACAATATTCGTGACTGTACAAATTACAGCAATGCGGTCACCTTCATGAAAGTAAAACAAACCTGACACATGTTTTTTTGTGATATGGAAATGCGATCTGACTTGTCCGACTGATTGCGATAAACACCGGTCATTTCGTTTACACATTACCAAAAAAATCACTCACCTTCGAAATCACCCGTATCTGCCACAATGGTGGTCAATTGCTTCAGTTGATCAAGACTCGAGACCATTTTGGTTTTCTTGCTCTGCGGTTCAGAACTGCTCATGATAGACTGACGATCAATATGTGAAATATGAATGGATCAGACAAACTTGAACAAGTTATATGGCGTTGTGAAGGCAACTTGTGAAGTGTGGATATACGCGACCGGTTCATATGCCGTACAGAGTCGCTATGTGGGCTCTTTTCTGTGGTTTTGTAGGGCCACCAGTATAATGTAAATTGCACTGTAGAAACACACACACTCATCTGTATAACTGGAAACAGAAAACGATGATAAGCTTTCAAATTATTATTGCACGTACAGAAATGATGTATGTTTTTTAATATTGATTTGACGATTAAAACCAGAACTGTGTGTGTGTATATATATATATATATATATATATATATATATATATATATATATATATATATATATATATATATATATATATATATATATATATATATATATATATATATATATATATATATATATATATATATATATATATATATATATATATATATATATATATATATATATATATATATATATATATATATATATATATATATATATATATATATATATATATATATATATATATATATATATATATATATATATATATATATATATATATATATATATGTGTGTGTGTGTGTGTGTGCACATATCAGCTGTTGGTATTTACTCTCAGCGTTTTAAGCGGCCTTTACACGAGACAATATTATTGTCAATACAAGGAGTATTGACAATACTTTTGATCGTGTTGTGGAAACTTCATTGGATTGACGAAAATATTGTCAAAAAATCAGAACTGCTCATCAATCCAACAATACTTTCTCTCCAGAGAGGAAACGGTCAAATTGTACTTGATGAAACTGTCCGGATTACTATGACAAATTGTGACCTTTTTTTTAAATAACTATTTATTGGAATATGAGTTAAAATTAAATTATTAAGAGGTATTAATTGGGTGATTGGCCACAAACAACTTTTCAGCCCTACACTGAGCTAAATTTTCTTTTTCACATTATATGATATTCTAATGATTTTGCACTATTAGCATTTCCCATAATAGTTACAAGATGTGTTCAACATCATGTCAAATATATGAGATAATCTTATGAAACATAAAACTCTTCTTAACGTTATTTTTACAGGATTTCCATATAACGAATGAAATTTCCAGTCTGAGTCAAATTGATTGGCGCGTCTTATAACCATTACTAGATATCCGCACAACATACATTGGAACAATTTATGAAGCGCATATTATATTCACATCGATTTTATTTAGATAGGTTCATATATACCATATGACTAGTTTTATAAAATTTATATATATATATATATATATATATATATATATATATATATATATATATATATATATATATATATATATATATATATATATATATATATATATATATATATATAATCGCCAACTACTACTTTTCTTTGAGGATTCAAGTTTTACTAGTATTCCGTTCGGTAAGGGAGCACCTCATGATATTTGCGAAAGAGAAGTGAGATCCCGAGACTGAAAATAAAAATGAATCTTACTAGACAGATAGAGTAATGAAATGTACCGGATATATATTTAATGGTCCGTTAACGCATATCCTTGAACGAAGTTGGATGAGCTGTCTTGTCAGCGATTTAAAATTACATTGAGATGTGGAACTTCCTGAAAAAAAAAATGGTCTGGAGCAGTTGATGAATATCGAAGACACAACTATTTCTTCAGCTTCAAGCAGTACGATTCACGACTTCCATCGGATTTCCATATAAAATATATGGGATATTTTTATAACTTTCATTATGATAACGTCCATTCAGATTTGACGTACACATTAAATAAAGATTATAAGTTTCCATATAATTTCTATGAATTATATTCTGCATATGATTCATATGACAAATCTAATGAATATAAATAAGATTTTCATTTCAGTGTATTATATATATGATTTGGTTATTATATACCATGAGGACATTATTTGCTTCCGCAATTCTGAGATTTTTGTGTAGGGAAAATTCTAAAACCTACTTGTATTGTGTAATGGGGAAAAGGAACTTATACTTACTAACTAATACAGAGAGCGAATCGATTCAATTGAAGATTGCATCGATTTTTGTCGGACAAATTGTGACCTGTTATTCTTTGGTCATAATGTAGTTCCTTAATGTAGTCCAGCTTGAATATATTTTTTGAATATTGTAGATTTTTGTTTCCTTTCATTGTCAGTAAATGGCTAAGTAGAATTTAAACGTCAATCGCGTTTTTAGTCTGTGTTTACACGTTTGAGTTCTGCTTAATAGCAGAGGATGGTGTCAAAAGTAGGGCTTATTTATTTGTTTAATTATTTATTTTATTTATTCATTCATCTATTTATTTGTTTATTTATTTATTTATTTATCTATTCAAAATTTATTTATTTACATATTCATTTATTTATATTCATCAATTTATATATATCTTTGTTATTGGTCAATACAATTCATATATCAAATCATATTACATATTTATATAATAAAAGGAAACAAGAGTAGTAGTTACAAACACTTATCAAGACTAGGGATGTCGGAAATTTCGAATTACTCGATTATTCAATAATCGAGTATAATTTTGAAACTAATCGCTTGAAAATTATTCGATTATCTAGGTTATTAATCGATTACTCGATTATTACTATGGGATTTTTTTAATTATTCGATTAGCTCAATAATCGAATATTAGTTTTAAGGCTATTCGATTAAATATTACTCGATTATCTGGGTTATTAATCGATTACTCGATTAATCGATCGATATTACGACATCCCTAATCAAGACACCAAAAAGAAAAAAAGTACGGGTGTATAATGTCAGAGACATAACTGGATGTCGTGAATACGAATAAAACTGACACGATTACTTTATACTATCGAATTCGAATTGATAGCTTATCGATTGTGTGAATTGTGAAACTTTGGACGTCGATTATGTCATTTCGGATTTGCATATTTCATTGGAAGAAACTATCAAGATGCTGTACACGATTCATTTCACAGCGAAAAGCGCACGAAGCAAATCAAATTATTTTGAATTTTTACTAAA
Organism: Malaya genurostris; assembly: GCF_030247185.1. Classification (NCBI taxonomy): domain Eukaryota; kingdom Metazoa; phylum Arthropoda; class Insecta; order Diptera; family Culicidae; genus Malaya; species Malaya genurostris. Next base: position 28,732,582 of record NC_080572.1, on the reverse strand, counting down.
CTGATGATTTTTACCTTCGATTTGCAAAGAAGTAATCTTAATAGTTTTATAGATAACATTCAGAGCCATTAGATCGGCTGATTGCATATAATGTCTACTTATCGTTTTTCGTTTTCTTTCTCTCCAATGCAAACGACCAGAAGCTCAGTTGCATGATGCAATCGCTCGTGTTTGAGTTGAAACTAGCTTTTCGTACAAACCGCAAGACATCCGCTCGCAGTGCCAAAAGACGCCAAACTGAATCAATTGTTCTCAAGAGGTTTCTTTTACGTGATTTCGTTTGTAGCTTTTTCACAAATGGGCGGTTCCAACGGCCACACATATAGGCACTTTGCATATTTCATTGAAAGAAACTATCAAGGTGCAGTACAGGAATCATTTCTGTCTTTTGAAAGGACCAAATTGTAGAATTCTCTATGATATTTAGCACAGTTCGGAACATTTTTCTCGAACGATTTTCGCACAGCGAAAAGTGCACGATGCAAATCAAATTGTTTTGGATTTTCACTAAACTGATGATTTCTACCTTCGATTTGCAAAGAAGTAATCTTAATAGTTCTTTAGATAACATTTAAAGCCATTAAAACGGCTGATTTTATACAATGTTGTCTACTTTTCGTTTCTTGTTTTCTTCCTCTCCAATGCACAGCACCAGCAGCTGATGCAATCGTTCTTGATTGAATTGAAACTAGCTTTGCGTACAAACCGACACATCCGCTCGCAGTGCCAAATGATGCAAAACTGGTTTAATGCGTCTTCTCGCCTTGACGACCGGAAGGCAAAAGAAAACTACGACCTTTCGATTTGATTTTTCGATTTCTCTATCACGTACCAAATCAATAAGGTCCTTCATGGTCCCCTGCTCCACCCAGTTCCAATGTGCCAGCTTCCGTAAACCAGCATTTGTTGCACCTTTCACAATCACTCGCACTACAGCTTCCATTTCCTCATCAGTTCCATAATCACACAGTTTAGCTGTTGATGTCATCCGACGAACAAACTCAATGCTACTCTCTGTAGCCTTTTGTGACATTATAATTAATTTTCCTCTTTGTGCGAGTATACATGTCCTGGATCCAAAATATTCATTAAGTCGCACAATTGCGTTCGCAAATGGAGAAGAATTTTCATCAGGCATCCACGGGGCCGATGAAGTAGTGAGTAAAATATCTATCAGTTTTACACCTGCATTGACTGTTACTGAAAAAAGGTTTCTCTGCAATGTTACTGAACGTTTCACTGCCTACCCAAATCAGAACAAATATCCCCAAGCACGAAGCGGAATTAACATGATGTCATAGGGTTCACAAATATTGAGGGAAAAAGCGTAATCACTCACCTAATGTATTGCCATCATCTTTCCAAAGTTCAACCGGGCCTTATGACTCGGGAGCTGACTCCCTGGGATGCCCTCGAGCTGACATGAATGTGACAAGTCTCGTAGTAAAACTCGCGCTGCTCATGTAGCTGCCGCTGATCTACGTCTGACGTGTGCGTCACCCGCCGTGTTCCCTTGGGTCCGTGAATTGTGGCGTGATGCTGCCAATGACACCTGTTCCACCGAACTTCGACCAGCTCGATTGCGTCCGATTGACCGGTCTATGATTTGCGGAATGGAGGAATCGATTCCGACGGTTGATCCCACCAAAAAGTTCCTCCACGGTTTCCTTGGAACACGCGCGGCGAGGTTTGCCAAGTTTTCCGGTGTGACCGTCGCGGTTACAGCACCAGCGCTCACAGGAACCACTCTACGCTGTGTGATGCGTATATTATCACGTTCGAGCCAAAGATCTCCTGCGAAATGCGGCCGGCCGGGTGTGAGTCCTCTGCGACCGGCGATTGATCGTCCTGTTCGATGCTCTCACAAGGCGAACGTTGTCTCTCCCAGAAGGCGAGAAGAACCTAACCTCCCGGCTTTTCCTCACGATTCACTTTTCTTTTAATTATTTATCGGTCGATGCACTTGCCACCAACTCACATGCGGATCCAACCTCGTCCAACTGTGTGTTGGACTCTCTTTTTTTTCTCCTGACGTATCCGGTGTCTTGTTGGCAGAAAATATTTCGATTTTCAAGCGAGTGTGTGAGGGGTTTTTTCTTTAAACTCAGTGTGTGATGGTACGCTAAACCTGAACACCCTCAATGAACCCAATAAACTATCACCCTCATTCTTGTTTACGGCCGTATGCGATACGTTCGAAAGTATATCAAATTCGTATTCCCGTTTACGTTCGAATCAATCACTATTTTAAACATCGCACATGCATAAAAACAACGCCCATCCAACTTTAAACTATCAGTTCTGGTACAGATTTTAGTTGTAATTAAAAATCTTTGCTATCATTTGTTATTTAACTTGTTTTTTTCGCTGACTTTGTATCTTCATGCTTGCTTACGTCCGTATCGACCATACGACGAACACATGCTTTCGAACGAATGCGAACAAGCCATTCTTGTTTTCACTCGAACGTGTACGAACGCGACTCCTGTGCAAAAGAACGATCGGCAGCGCAGGTAGTTTTTTTTAGGAAGATTCCAAGCATCAATGAAGTGATGAATGCTACATAAGACATAAATATCGTACTCAGGACCAATTTCATTCATGTCGGTAAATGAAATTTTCAAACTAAACTTCATGCAAAATAAAAAAAGTTTTTAAAATAGCAGTCCGATCAGTAGTATCGGCGAGAAATATGTTGCATTTTTCTTGCAATTTCGTCATGTCGATAGTCTCCATATTTATTACATTGGTAAAATCATGCATTTAATATAAAATAAAACATGTTTACCCATGGCGTTTTTTTATGAAGTACTTAATAGATGTAAAATTGATGCGTAAAAACTTTGATCCTCGCATATATTCAAAGGGCTTCCCAGAAAAAAACAGCATTTTACTATACTGCTATGCTTTCTAAATGTTTTATGCAAAACACACATTTATGATTTGATTACAAATCACCTTTAGATTCGAAAATAATTTTGTTAGAAATCGGTTAAACTTTTTTCAATGTGTTCGAACGGTTGATTCGCAACATTAAACTGACGAATCGAAACCACGGCATTTCGTCTATTCGTCCGTAAACGAGAATGGGACTTTCCGTTCGTACGAATGATGTTCGAATACACGTATCGTTTGAAGTTAAACTGCCATACATTTTAGCGTTTCGCATATGGTTAATCACAAGAATTGGACTGATTTCATCAAGACTTAGCATTTATTTGAAGAAGTTTACTGATATTTCAATTTTTTGTGGCAAACGAGTCGCGTTCAAATTCATTCGAGTGAAAACAAGAATGGCGTATTCGTATTCGTTCGAAAGTACCCGTTCGTCGTATAGCGGATACGCACGTAAACAAGAATGAGGGTGTATATCTTACTGTTAGAGTGCCTATAACCAGAGTGACGACATCTCTTCCGTAATGCTGGCAACAATTAAAAACATTCCATTAGCTTTACATTGAATTGACAGGTCATTTGCTCGTTTGGAACTGGTAGCTGTCATTCCAAACAAACAGCTGTCGCCACCCTGATTATAGTCACTCTACTTACTGTAACATGACTTTAAAAACACTGAACTTGAGCTGCTCATTAGAAACGTTAACCAACTCCAGGGAAGAGATCAGAATATCCTTCCAATACTCGTAAGCTCGTTTATCGATTTCCGTTTCACCTTCCGAAGGAATGCATTCGGGAATATTAGGCGTTCCTAACGTCCAATTGTTTATCGAATTCAACAAAGGATTATTTCTTTCTGTAATGCTGGACGCTAATATTGCATCATTTGTAGATGTATCGTTATTCGAATTTTGTTCGCTTGGTAGTTGAATCACAGACTAACAGACATGACAGTATGAGTAAATTCTTATCAAAATAATTTTTCGTGATTCACTAGTTCCACCTATATTGTACTGCGCGAACTATTTACTATCGGTACACCCCTTGTGTTATGTGAAAGTTTTTTTACTAGTTGGTTTCCCCTCGTTTGTCAACACCGATCAGCTGCTTGCAGGGATGCCTGATTTCATCATAATATTTGAAAATGAATCATCACAATAAATTATTGGATTACGTTGATAATATACTTAACTTTTTCAGAGGTGTTGGAAGGTAACCATTTATTTTTCTCAACGTTGCTCATCTAGATTATTTTTTATTGTGTTGGTAATTTTCATCCGAAATTAAGTGGCGGTAGACCAGAAGCAAGTAATTATTGTAACAAAACGGGTTCGATTTTGTATTGCGTTGGAGGATGAGAAGTAGCACAATTATGTATATAGTTTTGGCAATATGTATTAAATCTGTATCCTGCATGAAATTCGCATGGACGTATACAAATCAATACATTACAGGTAATTCTGTATAAATGGCAACTCTGTTGGTAAATGAAAAAAATAAACACAGTCCAGATGACAGACAGGATGTTTTTGCTGGGGTAACGTGGCGACATCATGACATATGCGTGTACTGTCCCAACCAATGGAATATTCGAAATGACCGTTAAAATAATTGAAGAATCTAATTTGAGTATCCTGTCTGTTAGTCTGTGGTTGAATCACTTGTTCACGCTAAACATTATTCTTCGCTAGAGCTTTGGTCAGCTCTTTCAATAACTTTTTTTAGAACGATTTCTGCAACATTCGAGAATGAATCTCATTAAAATCAACTCTCTATGGTAGTTAGCAAAAAAACTAGTAGCTTTGAGTTTCGTCACTTCAGGGAAACTCATTTTAAAGCTTTTTTAAAGAATTTCATCCTCTCAGCGAAATTCATCAATAAAAGAATTTTCGTTTACCGTTCTGTTCGAATTTCGTCCTCTCAGCGAAATTGCCTTAAAAGCACTCAGTTCGAATGACTCACGGTAGAATCTAGCGATCGCATGTCGAACTCAAATTGAAGACAGCATTTCAAATGCTGTTTACTTCTTATGGGTACCCGGCCATTCTGGTATTACTGGAAATGAATGGGCTGATGAGTTGGCTAGAGCTGGTGCAACGAATGATTTCGTTGGTCCTGAACCAGCTTTACCACTTTCAACTAGTTGGATAAAGCACAAGATTTGTTGTTGGGCTGCATCCAAACATGCCAGCTACTGGCGCAGCTTGCAAACTTGCGCTCAGACAAAAGCATTTCTACCAGATTTAAATCTGAAAATGTCAAAGTGTCTACTGCATTTCTCCAAGCATCATTGCAGTATTCTGGTCAGAGCTCTGACTGGACATTGCAAACTAAATTATCACATGGCTACTATTCAACGTGCTGAGTATTATTCGTGTGATTTGTGTGAATGCGATTATGGTACTTCATATCATCTGATATGTAACTGTCCCGCATTGACGCAGCTACGTATCCGGGTTTTTGGTTCTCCATACATGGTTGAGTCTGTGTATGCGGAGCTAAAATTGAAGGATATTCTCTCGTTTCTCACCCAATGTGGTAAGGAGCTATAGTCGGAAGGGTTCATCGTTCTTCCTGGAGTGAATGAATCCCTTCTGTATTCACCTTAAATAGGGTTTAGCAGATTGTTTGGCATCCTTTAGGGGTTACCGAATTTACTTCTGCTCGTACATACTGCGAATCGTTCTGCATTCTTCCGGGAGTGCAGAATGGTGTCGTTTTTGTAAGATCTTTAAATCCTCTCGGAGGTTGGAGGTTTTATTAACAGCAGACTGTTCGGGACCTCGTAGAGGTTCAGAATTTACTTCTGCTTCCACTAAATGTGATCCTCAGCAGATTGTTCAGCATCCCTTAGGGGTGCAGAATTTACTTCTGCTTTTACCATTTCCTTTCAATCCTTCCCTCTTATATATCGGGAAAATGATGCTAAAAACAAATTGATGGCAAGGCACAAATCTCCAAATATCAAGGGGAACGTGCCATTTGAGCCAATTTGTTCTGATTCCTGATTCCTGGCAATATGTATTAAATCTGTATCCTGCATGAAATTCGCATGGACGTATACAAATCAATACATTACAGGTAATTCTGTATAAATGGCAACTCTGTTGGTAAATGAAAAAAATAAACACAGTCCAGATGACAGACAGGATGTTTTTGCTAGGGTAACGTGGCGACATCATGACATATGCGTGTACTGTCCCAACCAATGGAATATTCGAAATGACCGTTAAAATAATTGAAGAATCTAATTTGAGTATCCTGTCTGTTAGTCTGTGGTTGAATCACTTGTTCACGCTAAACATTATTCTTCGCTAGAGCTTTGGTCAGCTCTTTCAATAACTTTTTTTAGAACGATTCCTGCAACATACGAGAATGAATCTCATTAAAATCAACTCTCTATGGTAGTTAGCAAAAAAACTAGTAACTTTGAGTTTCGTCACTTCAGGGAAACTCATTTTAAAGCTTTTTTAAAGAATTTCATCCTCTCAGCGAAATTCATCAATAAAAGAATTTTCGTTTACCGTTCTGTTCGAATTTCGTCCTCTCAGCGAAATTCTTATTGATATTTATTTTTAATTATCATTATTTCGTTCTCCCAGCGAAAATTCTATCTTCAAAACGATTTTTTATGCTTACATCTTGGGCATTGGAGGTTCTCCTTGATCTGCGCCATTGTCGCAACTGTCTCCTGCCACGGAGGACTTTTGGTCAGCCATCAGGTGTTGTTCGTAGCACTACGTTAAACCAACTGATCCGGAGCGGTTGGTAGGCCTCTCTCAAGCAGAGATGCCGGGTAAAAATTTCGAATATTTGCAGACTTGGTGGAAAAAGTCTGCAAATCCAATAAATAATCTTTAGTCAGCAAGTATGTCTTGCAGGCAGCAGTTTCTCTATAAAGTATGATACGCAAAACTGACTTGGCGAGCAAAAAAAAAGAGGTCGCGGAAATTTCAAAAGTCTGTAAAACTCTCGATTTTCAAAAGACTGCAAAAGTCTGCACAACAAAAAAATGTCTGCAGCACTACACACGAAATCTGGCATCTCTGCTCTTAAGTAATTCTTTTCACAGAGTCTCCTGTTAGTGTTGCGTCTTAGGTGTTGCCCGATGCGATGCTGTCACGATGGTTTTCCTCATTATCTTTATTTCTGATAGGCAACAACTATTTGTGAAATAGTTGTTTTGTATATTTATGATTGAAATAATTTATGCGAAGGAAGATGTATTTCGAGCAAAAGAACACTATTGATTTGTAGTAGCATTTATTACCATATTCCATTATTTCATTTTTATTTTTTTTTATTTATTTGAATTTTTTGCCTGGCTCTATTTCCTACACAATGAGGAGACAAAATGTTTCCACTGCAAATCAAATAGTCATAAATCATTGGATCCAAACTGCCCAGAACGTGCAAGGCAAGCCAGTATCGATCTTTTGACAAATTACATAGAATTTACAATACTAAAAGACTCATACGCGAAATCCACGGCTGGGAAAAGCACAAAGAACCTCAATAACACTCTCCATGAAAGCTCAATTGCGAATAAATTGGTAGGAGGAAACACTCGCAATGATCAAACCGAGAATAGAACGGGTAAAAGAATGCTCTTCGAACCAAAACCAACTGCAAGCAGAAAAAAAAAATGCAAACAGGAATGCTAAAACTAATGCAATGAGCTTTTATTCAGTTCTAACAGACTAACAGACATGACAGTATGAGTAATTCTTATAAAAATAATTTTTCGTGATGCACTAGTTCCACCTATATTGTACTGCGCGAACTATTTACTATCTGTACACCCCTTGTGTTATGTACAAGTTTTTTTACTAGTTGGTTTCCCTTCGTTTGTCAACACCGATCAGCTGCTTGCAGGGATGCCTGATTTCATCAAAATATTTGAAAATAAATCGTCACAATAAATTATTGGATTACGTTGAAAATATATTTAACTTTTTCGCGATGTTGGAAGGTAACCATTTATAAACAATGTTGGAAGGTAACCTTGTCATAAACAATTAATAGAAACCGATAAATTTACATACCTTGAAAAGATTTTCGTTGAACACAAAAATATATATGATCAAATATCGCCGCGTGTGCCCATAAGAATTACAAAAAAGGGCAAATACTTTTTCCAATTTAAAGAGAATGTAGAAACAAAAACATGGTTTTTCGACAAAAGTATAACAAACGAACAAACACGAATTCTTAATAGAACGTTATCTAGACATATTTTTTCGAAATACTATCCAAGATAAAAATTCAAGATGATAGTGACTACGATCTTTGTGGTGAACCTGAAACTAGCGACCATGTTATATTATGTTGCACTTTCCAAAATTTGGAAGAATTAGATCTGAATTTAACTTCGATTGCAAATTCAGAAATTTGATTAATATATTTAAAACAAAAAACGATCTATCATATACGAATAACCGATTTTTTTAAAGAGATAAAGATTGAACTAAGAATAAGCAAAAATGGAACTGAAAACTGAGGGCATATTCAGGAGTGTTCTAGTTCTAGATGCATAATTTATGTCAGTTTTAAAATTTAAATCAAGGAATTATAACAAAATAAACTGGCAGCCCCAGCAGCGTTTTATATGTGTTTCAAATATAGAAAAAATAGAACGGCAATGTATACCAGTTTTAAATTTGACAGTAGAACTGGTCGAATATATAAATCTAAAACGGATTGCTGGGGATACGTTTGCTTCAGTTTCATTTACATTATAGACCACCCATATGAATCTTGCAGCTGCTGAATTTGCTCTGAGCATATCACTCGATGCAATTGGCTGAATAATCAGTAAAATGTTTGCACACGACACGTGAAAAATAACAGGGCAATATAGTCATGGTAACTGCGCCCTCAAATACGGCTGACACCCAGAGTTGCCATTATAAAATCTGTGTTTCAACTTGAAAAATCTGTGTTGCATATTTTCGATCGTAATCTGTGAAAAACATTTTGAAAATCTGTTATTTTTATGAAATATTCATAGAAATCTGTGAATTTTGAAAAAAATTGTGTTCTGTGACACAGAATCTGTATGGCAAAATAGCAAAAAATATCTGTGGTTTTACAGAAAATCTGTGAATATGGTAACTCTGCTTATACCTATGTCGGCTAACAGAGATAAAGAGGAGAAGAAGAAGATAATTTTGTATATTTCTAATTTCTAAATACCGAAATCAACAAACTTTTGACCAAATCAATTGAGAACTGTTACCTTATCGTACCATCAGCATCCAAGGAAAAAGAGCGAGTTTGTGAAATATTCGCCTGCTACGACATGATAAGTCGATAATTGGAAAATGAATTATATCGTTTTAGATTGTAATTGTCTTTTGGTTAAACAAATCGTCACATAGTTGCGTGGTCTTAATTCAATCAGATCTCATTGTGTCATGGATGAAATTGATAATATAATTTTTCATTCACTACGACAAATTGGATGGTAAGTCAGAATATAATGTTTTTACAAGAGTGAAATTTATTAAATCCTCTTCAGCACTTTTGACGAAGAAATCAAAAGTTTGGATGATATGAGTCCTTCACAATTGATTCCTATTGTGTCAAAATGTATTACATCGATAGACTCCAGTCTGGATTTACCAAAAACATTACCCTCAGGAATGGCTCAACGATTCACAACTACAGCTAGTTTAGCAGAAGCTTGCAGGGTAACAGCTCTACACATTGAACCTTGAATTTGAACCGTTTTTTTATCTAATCCAATTTGCAGCAAATCGGTTACCGCAGAGAAATTGGATATCAGACATTTCTTTACTCTAATGTAATCGAAGTTCGTCGCGTAATGATGTTTTTGATCGAACGACTACCTAAAAGTTCTTCTGACGAGTCCGAAGGAACAGGTCAACCTGTTGATGATACGACGGAGTTAGAAAATAGAATTACTGCCAAACTAAAATACCAACTACGAGCACCTTGGATACCGGAGTTTTGTCGAGTTGTAAATCTAGATTATTTGCCCAATACAACCAGCAATGCGTTGCAAGCCCGAATCGGGTTCCGACCATTTCTTCCGAAAAAAATCTATATTCCATTAGTATTGGAAGGTTTGTATTTGAGTTTGTTTTTACTCTATTCAAAAGGTTTCTATCTGGTAAAAACTGGTTCGTCTAATCATAAGTTTGACAAATTCATATGTTGATCCTTAACCCACAGAAATCACTGAACTTCTATCTCGTCACAATGTTTAATTATTAGATGAAGACAGTCTGGTGCCTTCGGTGATAGCGACTAATGATGGATCCATCAAATCTAAATATTCAACTGATAATGTGAATCGCTACAAAGGGGAAGATTTATCAGCAAACGGAAAGTTGATTCAATATTATGGGTCTATTGAGAAGTTAACTAATCGAAAGACAAACAACATTTCATTCACTCCCCCAGTCAAATCGGTACCAATAAGTTTGAAGTCGGAGATAAACCCTCTGGAATCGTTGCAGTTGGAAATAGAACAGACACAAACAGAAATTGAGCGTCTCGTAATACAGTGTGATGATCTAAAAGTCGGATGTAAATATTTAGATAAGACGGTAGATGATCATTGGGCAACAGTAGCTAAGCTGAAAAACGAAAAGAAGTTTAAAGAACGTACCCAAATTTTACTCGAAGATCCTGATGTAAACGTTACAAAACTCGAAGGAATTATAGCGGCTGGTGGGGAGCGAATGCAAAAATTGCAAGATCAATGGAAAGCGCATCGAGCGCCGCTACTGGCAACGATGGACTCACATATAGCAATAAATTCGAATAAAAAGGTAAACTTGGAAATGTCTTGAAATAAAAATGCATCAATAAATGTATATAATTTGATGTTCGTACATAACATTGAGGTTTATATTGCAGTCAAAAGTTCAACCACTTTTACAGCAAATAGATGTCACTCACCAAAAGTGCGAGCAGCTAGTTAGCGACTTGCAAACCAAATGTGCAATGCATCTTCGTCTTCAAAAAGAGTTAGAGAAACTTGATAAGACGGTTAATCGAACAGCATATACAAACCGAATACTGGAGATCATTGGCAATATCCGCAAGCAGAAGACTGACATTGATAAGATCTTACATGATACGCGCTTGTTGCAGAAAGACCTCAACATTATAACGGGGCAACTCGATCGCCAGTTCACCGTGACAGATGATCTTATTTTTCGGAATGCAAAGAAAGATGAACATTCGAAACGGGCGTACAAACTATTGGTTACGTTGCACTCGGATTGTGCGGAGTTAATAGGACTGGTACAAGAAACTGGTTCGGTTAAGCGAGAAATACGTGATCTAGAAGATCAAATTGAAAATGAAAAGACAAGGAATACAGTGACGAACCTAGCTCAGATAACAAACGATGTAATTGAAATGAAAAACGAGAGTGAACGATTGGAGGTAAGCATACGAAGACTAGAAGAAGCCTCCAGTCTGCAACCAAAATGATTAAATTTAATTGTATTGAGATGATTTTAAGTTTTTGCACAAAACGAAGATGGTACGAGATACTCACCAAACACTAAAGTGCCCAATAAAACGGGTTTTGTTTATTTTTTAACCTAAATTGACTCTTACATAGTTACAAAATACTCCTAACCCTGCCGTTGGCGAACCTCTGGTGGAACGTAATCTTCGTCAACAACTCGTGGTTTTTTCTTTTTGCCGAACCATCGCTTTGGATAAAACACCTTTTTGCTGTCAATTTGCAAATCAATGTTGTCCTCATTCTCGAAGAACCAAAGTTTCTGCTCTTCCTGTTCCATGTCTTGGGTCATTCGTTCGATATCTTGGATACGTTTGGCGCGGTTCAATCGAGCCAATTCTGTTTCAAGACGTTGCTGCCTTAGTTCGCACCACTTGTTGTACATCTGAAAAAAAAATCTGCAAAATGAATTAATGCTATCTTCTGTGAAATATACCAACCTTTTTCTGTTGTTCGATTTGTTTCTGTTCATCATTTGCAACAATTTGGTCGATGTTTTCAATTAATATTTGTTCGAAACTGCAATCGTTAATTTTCATCTGAACGTCATCGGTTTCCAATAAATTTGTTAGATTCACATAGTCTACGTTATCCTTATGTTCATGGCCTTCAAGAAAAGTTTTTACTAATTTCAGTACCTCTACGTTGAATTTGGCATCAGTATTTAATCGAATTAATTCTATTGCTTCTGCATACTTTTCATATAAAACTAAACCCAGTAGCTTACAACTGCTACCAACGAGTTCTTCACTGTTTAATCCAAGTAGAAAGAATGTTTTACCAAGCAGCAGTTTGGAATCTTTTATGTCAAAATGGTCATCGAAGAACTCGTTACGAATAAACTTCACACGCACTTTAATTTCTTGCTTTTTCTTCTTTTTCCCTTCGATCGATTCTTCAAGTGGTGGTGGCACCAAGTCATCAAAGTGATCGATTTTACCTGATTTTACATATCGGTAGCATGCATATAAAGCAAGCGACCGTGTAATCGGATTTGTAAAGTCTTCCTGTAGTCCTAATAATGTGGCGATCCGAGCAGCCCATTTGAAATCATTAGTAGTGATCAACCGGTGCAGCGTTAGATTAGCTGTAAATTCATCAAAGAATATACCATATGCTAGACGATTATTGAGTAACTCGATCAATTCCGCGTAGTGACCATGATCAACGTAGTTCCGAATGATTGCGTGATGAGTGGAATCAAATATATTTGAAGCCTCTTCGGTAAGACGAAATTTTGCCATAAGATCGGCCACTTCCTCGACATGAGAATCATCTGCAAGTTTGTTGGTGTAAATATCAATGTCAATTGCGGACACTTTAACTTTCTGGTGGAACTTCTGCTCCAACTCGTAGTACAGGGAATCGTGGTTGATCTTTTCTAAAATCGGTGTCGTTAATCGAGCATGCCATGCCTCTTGACACGAATATGCGTCTGATAGGAAAGTACGACGTATTACAAATCTCTTCACAGATAGGTTTGATATAATAATACGTTTAAACATTGTTCGGAGCAAATTAAACTTGAACTTCTTTACACGAGTCCACACTCCACACCTGAAACAAGACAAGACAGCTCGCGTTACGGGCTTGGCAGTGCTGTCAACTGTTTTTAAAAAAATCAGAATTTGGCGGAAAAATCTATCTGTACAATATCTTTCTCGAAAAATCAAACATCGATTTAGTGCGGAAACTGATTTTGCAACCAAAAAAAAAAGGTCGCTCGACCTGGTTAACCCCTGTGGAATCCAACACAAAAACTGAAAAACGGTTTTTATCTGTATGAAAATTGAAATATCGGTATTTTGAGAAAGCATATCTGTATTCCTGTATCGATTTCTCGGTATTTATACCGATTTTTGGACTCGATACAGGAATACAGATATGCTATCTCAAAATACCGATATTTCAATTTTCATACAGATAAATACCGATTTTCAGTTTTTGCGTTGGATTCCATAGGGGTAAACCTACTTTTTTTTTGTCGCAAAATCAGTTTCTGCACTAAATCAATGTTTGATTTTTCGAGAAAGATATTGTACAGATAGATTTTTCCGCCAAATACAGATTTTTGGAAAAAAAAAAAACAGTTGACAGCACTGGAGCCCATTTCACGTTTTTGGTGTTGAACTGTTTTCGTTACCACAGGGTCATTCTCATCCAATTTCGCAGTGTTTGCAGCAACATTAGTGGAAAGGTCTAAAGGAAATTTAAACTCAAAATAAACTAAATTCAACAAATAATATTATTTTATTTTACGTATACACGTATACAAATTTTCGTAGTATTAGATCGTCATACTTCGGCTATCATATTTCTTTTTGCGGGATTTTTTAGATACGCCAGAATTCAGACGAAACGAAATGAATCTGATAATAACTGCTTGTTGGAATTGAATGCAATGAAAAACGTTATCAGGTAGTACGGTCATTTCCATTTCAATTTTTCTTTGCAAATTAGTTTCTGATATATACTACAAGATACCAATAAGTTATAGGTGCTTTAATTGGTTCCAGTTTTTTTGCTTATTGAAGGTACTCTATATAGATATTTATAAAATCTCCAAATGTTAGATAACTCAATACCACACAAAATACGACGGAATTTTTGTTAACATAACAAGTTTTATTATTTGAATAATGGATTGTGAATAATATGCATTAATGGTTAAAAAAATTGGCTGCACTGCCAATGTCACCTCCCTCTCAGCAGGCGATTCTATTTTGTTGATCGTTGAGCGCTTATTGAACGACATAGGGTAACAGAGGTATTTTGGCCACTTCATATATTTTGGACCACCTAACAAACTATATGGATTCAATCGATCTTAGGTAACCCATGTTGCATCAGTTTGAAGCTAATCACATTAAATTACCTATTGCGGAAGGATTTTTCAAGCGGGCCAAAATACCTCTGTTACCCTACTGCACGAGATATTCGTTCAGTTTGATGGAACGGTTTGTTGTTTTTTTCTCTCACAAAAATAGTGTGAAATCTAGGAATATAGGCATTATAGCAAGGTGCTGTGCCATAAAACAGTGTGACAGACATGAAATGTCAGTAAGTCACAAAAGAACGAAGAAGAAGAAGAAGAGGAATATAGAAAGAAGATTTGTTGTTATTCTACGTGAAGTAGAAGTATTGTACAGGTATGTAGTGTTAGTTTAAAAAATAAGTGGAAAAAACTTCGGAAATTCTGCAGTAAAACTATTCCAACGGGGCTCCAACTCCTCATATTAAAAATGGCTCAACAATGGATCTCTGTCTGCCGGGTTTCTTGAACGAAAAAAATGGCATTCGGTTCAACGGTCTGTTTCAAAATTGGCAGACGAAGCAGAGCTGCCAACTATACCGATTTCTCGGTATTTATACCGAATTTTGGACTCGATACAGGAATACAGATATGCTCTCTCAAAATACCGATATTTCAATTTTCATACAGATAAATACCGATTTTCAGTTTTTGTGTTGGATTCCATAGGGGTAAACCAGGTTTTGACTGTAACTTGCATTCTGCTAGCAGGTGCCACTGTATGAATTTAAATGTACCTTTTACCAACGAAGCAGATGTATGCTTCTGTGGCTCAGTCTATTAACAGACGTACTTGCGATCTAATGAATCTCGGTTGAAGTCGCGACGGTTGCTATCAGTATTATTTTTTTATTGCAACGAATTTCATGCATAAAGTTTTAGACACAATATTAAATGTTCTTCCACGTAAATTTGCGTGAACTGCGACGCCCCTTTTATGTGCATCTAATAAGATGTAAAATCACAAGGTTTTTTTTTAAGTGTTTGTATTTTTACCAGCATCAGCCGGTACAGCCACCTATCGGAAAACGGCGGAAGCAAAGTTGTAATAATTAATATTTTTGTTAAAAACAAAAAAAAAACACTTTTTTGATTGTTACTCTCCCATCTTCAATCATAGTGCAATAAACTACATCAGTTGTATTGTAACCTGCATAACAGATTCCAATATATGTTTTCTTTTGAAACCATCGATACTTACAATCATTAATTACTCCTTTCATGGATTTGCTTATTTATATTACTAATTATAAAAAGGGATTCCCACATTGAACTGAACTACCCTAAGCCTACATTCAAAATCAAATTAAAACTGTTTCCAAATATCCCTCCCTGATGTCCAATCCTATGCCATTCCGACAGCAACCGTTAGCACCATCTAAGTGCGTTTCTCGTCGACCTGCACATTTCACGAGCGTCTTCCGAGTGACAGTTTCTACCCGGACTTCATTTGACTGAAAACAACCGACGAGGCACATGCAGAGGAGATTGATGGTGACTCGAAGAAACGCGTGTGGTCAAGTACGCCACTGTGCTTCCTGTGCGGCTGCCGGTTCCAGTTTGGAAGATAGTCTCGATCGATTTGTGTTTCACCGGGGTAGCAGTGTTTTTGACCGAGGACCAACTTTAAGAAAAAAGTCCGGTCTACCAGTTCAGTTTGTGGAAGTGCCTCGAAGGCCAGAAGAAAAGCGTGTGGTCACGTACAAAACAGTGGATCCCGTTACGCTGTCGGTTCCAGTTTGGACGGTTACCTAGGAAGATCCCCACCAGTGCGGCGATTTATCGAAGAACGCCGTCGGAAAAAATTTGTTCTGGATCAGGTCCGTCGTCTAGTGAGTGCCATCGACCGCCATATTGGAGCGAACAATCACACACGAGGATATTCCGACGTCATCTCGATGTTCGTTGGTCCCGGTGTGTCGCTCTTGTGGACGTACCAGAAAGACGGAGAAACAATCATACGTGTCGATATTCCGGTGAGATTGTAAAGATCAATCGGTCCACGTGTGCCATCTGTCGTAGGAAGATGACGAGACTGCCACGAGGTTCAGCTACGGTTTGACATTCCCACCATTTAAATCCCTAACCAACTCAACATAAATATGAATAAACTCCCATCTATCATGTGAATCATCCGTTATTTTATATATATAATTAGAATCAGTCCCTTCTGGGTTTTTCGGTCCGCTCAGAAAATATTGTATTCCTCCTGTGAGATAGTCCGCCCTGAGACGAATTTGGAAATTAAGTAAGAAATAACTTACAGTATGTTACAATAATCAGAAAATAAAAATATCAAGATAAGCACTTCTGGAGAAAATTGATGTTTTCAAGATATAAGGAAAAGTTTTTTTTCTCTGTGTATACATCCAGCTGACGTTTATCGACGTATTTTTGGTTTTTGCCAACTTTTGTATGGAGAGGCATCACTGTGCACCGTCCCAGGACAAAATATGTTCGGCCGGACCATTGAGTCCGAATTGATCACTCTAAGCTGACTTCTGTGTTTTAGAAACTTGTATTAGAAATGTTGCCTTAATCCATCGGGCGTGGTTATGAGGATTGTGGTTTTTGTACCACACCTTATCTCCAGCCATCAGATTATCCAAAGGACTTGCTACATGAATAGCAGAATTTTCCTTTGACATAACCACATCATTTGGTTTTTCCTGTGGTGCATGCGATGTTAGTGGTGTTAAATAGTGTGTTTTTCTTGGATGGATTAAATCAATTAGCGTCTCAGGTGTGCAGGAGAAAATTTTCTCTGACGGGAATCGCCCATCGCTAGTCATGCAATTACGAAAATTAAATAAAAATAAATTAATCTGGTCTTCCAGATCCAACTCACTTATATCTGGTTCAAGCAAAAACACCTCTTTAACCGTCCTTACAAGTCTCTCGGCTTGACCATTATTTGCCGGGTTATACGGAGGACTCTCATATACTTTGATATCCTGCTTTTCAAGAAATTTTGTAAAAACTTGTGAGTTGAATGGAGGACCACCGCCTGAAACTAGAACATCAGGTAATCCATAGCGAGCAAAATATGCTACTATCTTTTTCAAAACCTGGCCTGTATCTGTGCCTCTCTTTATCCACTCAATTTCCACCCACTTTGAGAAACTATCCACCAAGAGTAGGAAGGTGTGATGTTGGAAATAAAAAAAATCAATGTGTATACGACTAAAAGGTCTAGTAGTAGGAATCCATTTGGATTGTTTCTTTTGTTTTGGTATTATCGCCATGCCGTTGCATGCATCACAATTTGAGACAAACTTTTCAATGTCTCCATTTATACCAACCCAATAAATAAATCGTCTTGCAAGTTGCTTCATTTCAACTACGCCCCGTGGTTAGCATGTAATAGTTTTAAAAGCTCGCTTTGCAGCGATTGTGGCACCATTACCCTGTCTTGATAAAGTAAGCACTCGTCAAACAATTCTAAAACATGCTGATGTCTGCAAAGCGCTTGTCAATTCGTTTTGGCCAACCACGTTCCATATAATCAATAATTTCTTGCAGAAATTTATCGTTCTTTGTCTGAGAAGCAATCTTGCTATGATCAATTTGAAATTCTTGCCCAAAATTGATACTTTTAATAATTTCTTTATCATAATTACTTGGAACCAATTGCTCTAAAGGGAATCTGGAGCAAAAATCCGCGTTTCCCATTTGGGCAGAGGGTCCATATTTAATTTCAAAGTTATAAATGGAAAGTTCTAAAATGTATCTCTGTAATCTAGTAACATAAATTGAATGTTTACCTACCTTCCCAAATATTCCCACTAAAGGCTTATGATCAGTATAAACATAAAAAAAATTCCCATAAAGGTATTTATGAAACTTTTTAATTGTGGACACCAAAGCTAAAGCTTCTAAATGTAAAATTGGGAATTTGAAGAAAATGAAATGAAACAAATCGGTTTCTCAACTTCATCAATAATATGAGCAATTACTCCTCTTAAACCGTACCCTGAAGCATCAGAAACTACTGCTATGGGCTTCAAAGGGTCATACAACTCCAAAATATTAGCCCTTAACAAGGACTGTTTACTTTCCTCAAAAGCTTTGTCACAATTACTATCCCAAATATATTTAACATTATTCTTCAAAAGATTGTATAAATGGTACAGCTTTGAAGACAGATGTGGAATAAATTTATTATAATAATTTATAAGTCCTAAAAAGGACTTTAATTCTGTAACATTCTTTGGAATTTTAGCCTTCTGTATAGTAGTAATCTTTTCCGGGCAAGGCATTAACCCGTCTTCACTTATTATATGGCCTAGATATTGAAGTTCTGTAACAAAAAATTTACACTTTTCAAAATTAACTTCAATATTAGCTTCAGCAAGTCTTTTTAAAACAACGAAAAGTTTTTGTTTGCAATCTTCTACACTATCTCCTGCAATAAGCACATCGTCCAAATAACGATAAACATATTCTAAACCCTTTAATACTTGGTCCATCACTTGCTGGAAGATGGACGCACTAGATGATGCCCCTTGTGGCAGTCTATTGTAAGAAATGAACCCTTTATAGTATTTATTACCATGAATTTTCTTGATTTCTTAGAGAGTGATAACTGGGTATGTGCGCCTTCTAAATCTAATGCGCAAAAAACCTTACAACCTGCTAAACTAGCTAATAAATCTTGAGCTGTATTGGGAATTATAACTTTATTAACAGATACCTTGCAATCTATTACAAGTCTGATTTCATTATTTTTCTTTGCTACCACTACTACTGGTGAAGCCCATTGATTGGTTTGAATAGGAGTAATTACTTTCTCTCTCTCCAGCTTATTTAAATACTCTAAAACTTTATCACTTAAACAATAGCGAACGTCATATGCTTTTTCAAAAATTGGTATATCTGATTTCAGCTCCAAATCAGCTTCATAACCAAGAATTGGTAAAGAAAAATCTTTTTTAAATAAATTTCCAAACTTTTGTTTTATTTCAGAGACAATTATGTCACTGCTAATTTCAGAAAGATTATTAATTTTTGAAAAATTTGAGAAAAATGTTCTCCAGTTTGGAATGAAGGCATCCAACCATGGTCTGCCAAAAAGAGGAATGAAACAATTTTTGAAATTTAGTACTAATAGTTTCAAATTTTCATGTTTTTCCTTAAAGTCAACTTTGACTTTAACCTCTTCAGCTATTATCAGCCAACAACAATCAATTGTTTAGAGGATTTCTGTAAAGATTTATTAAAAAGAGAAAAATACTGTGTTTTACTAATAACAGAAACGGAAGAACCACAGTCAACCTCCATTTCCAGTTGTTTATTCTCTACATTCACCTTTACCAAACATGGTTCATTTATTTTGTTAATCGATGTCACATTCATGCATTCCAAATTACCTTCGTCTGAATCATCGCTGTCAGACTCCTCGGTCCTCATATGGTTCATCAATTCTGAAATATTCTACGTGATCGTACCTGACGTCCCAGGTTTCATTTGCTCCACCAGCTTGACGGCCTCTTTTTCATATTTTTCAACCTAAAGCATCGTTTCTTCAAATGTCCTTTTAACCCACAAAAATCGCAAATCCTAGTTTCAAAGCTCTCTCGAAAGTCTGCCGGCTTAAAATTGCTATTTGGTTTCCAAGTATTTTTCTGTTGATATCTATTATATCCAAAATGCTTATGATATCGAAGATTCCCGTATGGCCTAAACCCTAGTCTATCTTTTACGGTAATCTGCTATTTTGTTTCTGAGGAATTGGATTATTGGTAGCATTATATGTCGCTGCCAGTTTACCTGTAGCTTTCCCCATTGTATTTGCATTTGAAGCCATAGAAACGACATTGTGAATAGAAAAGAAGTTTTAACATTGTTTTTTTGCCGCTTCCCAGGTCTGTATAATTTTCTCCGCAGACTCAAGGGTTTGATCAGCTTCGCTTAGAATTCTTTGCTTAAGCATAACGTCTTTCAAACCAGTCAGCAAACGATCTCGTATTGCCGTGTCCTTAAACGCACCATAGGCACACAGCTCAGCCTGAAGTTTCAATGCTAATAAAAAATATTTCGCCGACTCATCAGCGTTCTGAGTATGCTGGTTAAAAGAAATTCTTTGGCAAACACCAGAGGCAGTTTTGTCTAATCTCATTTTCAATTTTTCTATCATGGTAGGTAACGGTACAGCTGCCAAACTACTACTACTAGTCGGAAAAATGCTCGAGTTCCGTGTACACGAACGGTCCCACCAATGTACACTAAGGTCTCTTTTTACACGGTATTTTTTCGCACGGTTTTTTCATACACGGCTTTTTTTACACGGATTCCGGAATCAATACGGTTTTTATTTACGCGGTTTTCGCAATTAACACGGTTTCTGATGAGAGTCAGAATTTGTTTTTTGAGAAAAATTTTAAAAGGGAACAGGTTGTCTGTAAGAAAACGATTATTAGAGCTAATTTAAAGTTTAAAAGTTAACTAAAATCATTCACTCAACAATTCACGAGATCATTGACTGTCATTTCATAAAATGATTAATCAGTCTTCAGATGTAAATGATGTAAATTACACGACAACGTCTCTTCCGCTCAGTTGTGGTGTACGATGTCAGTATCGTCATTGATATTATCGAGAATTTCGTAGCGGTGAAGAAATAGTCGGATTTACTAATCTCTTCAACTATTCATCTTATCGAGCAGTACAGTATTTTATACCCATTTGAATAATATAACTCTAGTAATATTATGATTTACGCCGATGAAATGAGTTTCTTCAGCATGACACATAGCAATTCCCTTTTCTAATTTGATCCATATTCATCTCTATAAATTCTTCCCCTTTAATTCTGTCGCTGCGTGTATAGATCTTCATCCAATACCCATGTCGTTCCACCCAGTTTAATTAAAAAAATGACTATTAAGATCGTTAGTGATTACTACACATCGCAACTACGAAATTGAAAAGAATTTATTCTCAAGCTTTATTTGCAGTGAAAGTGTTTATGGGTGGTATTATCAGTACTTCCTTAGTCGAACGTTCTAAATTGTACGTATTATCGTTCTTTTGAAAACCGAATTCATTAAACATAAGGCATGAGCCATTTAGTTTTTTTTTTATTATTGTACAACGTGCTTCCTGTGTGTTCTAATTTTAATTTGTCATCCAATGTGTTTTATCAAGTATGACTAGACCTTCTCGTAACCTCAGGCTGGTTTTCAGATTTCTGTTTTTATTGTGAAAAAACAGTTACATTTTATCAAAAACAAAACAAACCAATACTCAAATCAAGGGTTTTTGGAATTATTACGTCAAATTTTCCACGCGGTTTTTTTTTGCACGGTTTCCGCAATTAACACTGTTTTCTTTTACACGGATTTTTTAACACGGTACGTAACCCCCGTGTAGAAAGAGACCTTAGTGTAATAAAATGGGCTTACGGTCATCTTCTGGAATCTTATTTGCAATGAATACAAATTCTAGTCGTTCCACCCAATGAGTGAAAGATGTACCTTTTCTAAAAGGTTCCATTGTGGAAGCAAAACCTTGAGACATCTTTTCAAAATTGAAGCGTAAAATCAAAAATTTATCACAGAAATATCCCCAAAAATTTAAAAAATTAAAAAAAAAAACAACCGCGAGAAAAAAATCCACAAGAAAAAAAATATCAGAAAAATTTGTTTCCACCAAACAATTCACTAACCTTGAAATAAACTTGAAAAAGCAATTACCACCACAACAATTTTTCCGTTCGCGTATTAATAATTTGCACTTTAATAAAATTTATATATTTGCACTACTAGTATTAGAGCCACAAGAAAAATTAATCGACTGGTGGATTGAGGTCAATTGCAGTTTCAACTGGTAATATTCCTTAGTGACAAGTGTTATTTCATTGTTCATTGAATGCATCAACAAAAATATATCTGTCAAAGACGACCAACTTTTTGGAGTGGACGATCTACAATTTTTTGTAATAACACGCCTAAAAAAATCCGTGCCAGTTCTATCCGATGGCAGATCACATAGGCATTATCAAAATGAATTCATTATTATTGAAGTTTACTTAATAATTATTCTGCTAATAGAAATTTGTCGTTGTCGGTTAATTTAAAAAAATATTTTTCTCTGGCTCGTGGTCTCGAAGGGGTTGAATCGATGCGACTGACAGTTTCGCTATCTTTGCGGCATTTTATCGCTATCTTTTTGCATCGCAATCCTTTCTAACAGACAGTGAAAATTACAATACTATCTGGCATCGCTGCGGACCAGCCTCCTGCTATGACGTCATGAAACTGTGGCCAGCATCATTCTGCAAAAACCAAAACAATGAAGAAGAATGGCTAACAAAAATTTGGATATTACTAACTTATTGTTTATTCAGTACCCTTTACCACACTTCCCCACAAATGATCGATCAGATTATCATCACTCCGAAAAAGAAAATTATGACCGACGACACGACCAGGCACTCCGAAGAAAAATCAGCATTAAAACTGTTCGCTAACGATTCACCGCCAGTTACCACAAATCTAGCGACCCCTTGTAAATGATAAAAATAATCTTCTCGAGCAACACTGTTTAAGTTGCTATGGACTAGTTACCAAGGAACCCCAAAACAAATGAACATGTTTTGAAAGCGGTGGAATAGTTCTATTAGTGTTCAACTTTGTCCAAATTAAGCAGAAATGCATTTAAATGAACTCGATTTTCGGAATTTAATCGAAACTATGGATGAAACCAACGAACGAGGACAATGATCTGCTTCCAGCGATTCATCCGTACACTTCAACTGCTAGCTTTTCTGGGCAGTAGGATTCGGTGTAATATACCGGTGTCAAAATTGTTTTGTGTCGGTTGATTGCGCAGCAGTAGAAACAGTATTTCACCTTGTTGGCCACTATTCGAGGATTACTAGTGAAATTCCACAATGAAATCATTTTACCGTACGTTATGCCGGTCGCAGAGCACTAGCTCGTTGTCGGTCATTTCCATGTCTTCCTTCTCACACAACGGTTTCATGTCAAGACCTGAATTTTGAACTTGGCTTTATAAAAGACATAACTCATACTCCTCAATTTTTACATTCCGCTCGAGTCAGGTAAATCCATTAAAATGTTCCGTAATATAATAACCGATCTGAAATTTATTTTGTTTACATTCATCTTGCCTTCGGTATGCAGTAACCAAGGATATGGTGACTGTTATTCAAAATCAATAAATATATCAACTTGTGCTGCCAGTTTAAAAAAATTCACTAGCGTTTCCGATTTGACATTTCCAGTTACTGAGGGGTAGTTAAATTTACAATACAGTTTTGATAGACGAGTGGCAGGTCGTGTCGTCGTTATGACTTTACTCGATTTGAAATGCTCGATTGTTTGTTTACCATACTCTGAGCGCTCTGATTGCCCACCAAATGCCCCAGATGTTGGCTACACTCACGATGTAAAATACCTGGTGATCACTTTTTTCTATGTGTTAGTGCGGTTGTCATTTTATTTTGGAATAACAGAGAGACGTGAAGAAGAAAAAACATAAACAAATGACGTTTCGGGAGTTGCTTTTATGAAAATATTTAGAGTTGGTTCTGTTTGCGAAAATATTGGCAGTGAAATGCGGTGTTTTGTTCCGGGATGTTTCAATCGTTTTCATCACCTGCATTTGAAATGCCACCCACAGCACAATCACTCCATTATTCATAATAACTTTAATAGATACCACAGTGCGATCCGCCAAATCCTTCCTCCAACGAAATGAACAGAATCGGATGTGTGTAAAATTTTTTATATTTCGACGTTACCTTGCAAGCCCTTGAAGAAAAAATGTCCAGATTTTCAATTAGTGCCAAAGATTCGCTAGGCTGCGCGACAACTGGAGTAACTTAGAAGTGAAATCCCGATCTGAAATGGTCGTTTGTTTATGTTTACATGCATGAATCCCGGCGCGCCATACTTAATTTCGTGAGAAAATTACCAACACAACCAAAACTGTCTTATCACGCCACCAGTATATTTTACGTCGTGGGCTACACTATTACTTGCTGGAGCGCCTTATCCTTGCCACCGGGCTGCTGCGGACCGTCTGAATCGTACATAAAGACTAAAGCATCGAGCGTCGAAATAAACACATATTGAAAGTTGATTAAACGGCTTGAATGTAAACTTCTACGTGTATATTTTAAATTTTTAACAATTAAACGTGATTACGATTTGGTGCATCGCAATGTCTGCAGCTTGCATCATTTGCAATAATTCACCGGATAAGAGACCAGATTGTATACTCTTTACTTTTCCTGATAAAACTGAACAATCAATCGAATATCAAAAATATTTAGTGGCATGTGATATTGACGAGTCATGCCTATCCATCAATAAAGCCCCGCTTTATATTTGCTCAACACATTTCGAGCTCAATTGTTTTGACGATAGTTGTGCGGAAAGAATTACCTTGAAGGAAGGAGCTATTCCTAGTTTGAATATGGAGAGGATCGAAATCGAGGCTTATGTGGATGAAGATTTTCAGATTTTGGATGAGTACATGCCGTTATTTAACATTAAGCAGACCAAAGTGGCATCAGAACCGTCGGTTGATCTAACGATAGAAGATAATGAAGAACATCCAAGAGTTGAAACTTTACTTGTTCCGAAACCAGAACCAATAGAGGATACAATTGAAGAAGCATTCATTTGCGATGCCAATGAAGTTAAAACAGAGGCTCCAGATGCGGATGAGGGTGTTCCGGACCCGTTCGATGATGTAAATCCGTCTACAGATGAAAAATATTGTATTTTATGTGAGGACAACGAAATCAAGAACCCTTCATGTCGACTGTACGTTTTCCCTCGTAAAATTCCAAAAATTTACAAAAAGTGGATGATGGCTGCTGGTTTGGATTTCGAAGAATTCAAAACCCGCGACATTTACAGCTGCAATCGACATTTTCCAGAGAACGGGTTTTTTGTAGGTGGCAAATTTATTCAAAGTTGGGCTACCCCGAGTTTAAATTTGCCTATCAGAAAACAACCAGCTGAAGCTTCAAGACCTTCAACAATATCAGCATCACAATTTACAGTTGATTCAACATCTGCGAAAGATAAACCGGCTGGGGCAAAAATCATTATTAAATCAAATCCTCAAAACAGAAAAAACGCCGAAGCACTAAATATAGACCCGGATAGTTATGCGCAAACGTTTGCCAAAGTTGTAATGGAATTGATGCCGAAAAAAATCAATTATAATGGAGAGGACCGCCCGGTCACTGGAACGATTGTTTTTCATTCTAACTTATTCTAAATTAAAGGCTATTTTTAATCAGATGTGTTAAATCTAAGAACTGTCGGAATATTATTAATTCAACTGAGCTGAATAAAAAATTAACACATTAGCAAATTTATAATTATCTTATGGTTCTAAATTGTTGAAACTCTATTGTGCTGAAAGGTCCATGTTGTTCTAATGGATATGTCGCTCCTTCCGTAGGTGAATGTACCCGAATTTGTCGCATGTGTGTATCTCTTCCATTTTGGTGATTGCTAATAACTGCTATTTGTATCATAAAAGTACGCATAGGAATATCCCGCACTTCTTTAATTGCTATACAAACCCAACCGGACGGCTCACATAGATCTA
Source organism: Malaya genurostris (assembly GCF_030247185.1). Classification (NCBI taxonomy): domain Eukaryota; kingdom Metazoa; phylum Arthropoda; class Insecta; order Diptera; family Culicidae; genus Malaya; species Malaya genurostris. The sequence continues at coordinate 28,706,774 of NC_080572.1, read as the reverse complement.
CAACTTCAACTTCCTGCAAGTCGTTAAAATGCGTTCCACAGCGAATAGAGATCCGACTCGGTGTATAGCTCTCATCAAGTTTGTAATCGGAATAGATGTAAATCTGGCTTACTGTAGTTTTCCTAGGAAATTGAATATTCACGAGATGAGGCAATTGTCCGTCAGATTGCCAGTATGTTTCCATCGAGTTATCACGTAGTTGCTCAACACCAAAACCTGCAGAATTGACCTGTTTAGATTGAAAAGTAGTACGAAATAAATCCAGATATGCGGAACATTACCAGGTTTGCATGAGGAAAGACTCCAAACCGCCTGCGAGCCAACCTCGCGAACATTACCCGAACGTTCTTCCGTTGTAGGGCATACATTCGCACCTGTTTTTACACTCATTTGTTTAGATTTGCGCAGAATAAATTCAATGAAACGTAAAATACTGCAGAAGAGAATTTAGTGATGTATTTTTTACTCGATTAATCAAAATAATCGATTAAAAGACTGAGGTAATCGAGTATTTGTAAAGGACTATTCACACATTTCAGTTCCGTGACGGTTCAGTGAAAGTGCCTTCAGTGCGCCGTCAGTGTTTTTTTATCGGAACCCTTCCGTTCCGTTTCCGTGCTGTTTCCGCTCCGGCACAGCCAATGCAATAACATACCTACTTCAGTGAAAATAAAAAATATCGGTGACGACGAATTTGAGTTTGCCGGACGGACGCTACACTGACGGCGAGCTGCACTAAAACGGCACGGTGCCGGATAGGTGTGAATGCGCGCATAGAAAACAAATGAAATAAAATCAGTATCCGTGCACGGTGTCGTGCCAGCACTAAAGCGGACCGGTTATGTGTGAATAGTCCTTAATCGATTAACGACAGTGCCACTACCCCCCGCATTGAGCAATTTGACGTCTCTGTTACTCACACCCAGAGATGCCAGATATTTTCATAGAAAATCTGTATTGATTCGTATATAATATCTGTATTTATCTGTATTCGCTAATAAAATGAAATTTCTACAATACAATTATGTTAAAAGGTGTTATTCCAACAGATTATGGTTATAGAGTGGTAGATTAATGTCGTTTTTCATTGAGAACACTCGTGGAGTGTTTTGCTCGATTCGTGCACTTTTCGTGCAGTCGGGCAATCAAAACAGGTGCACTGTGTTTCATTGATTTGCACCGCACGAAAAGAATTTTGCACTCGTTTTCTTTTCCGAGCAGCATGCCTGCAAACCAAACTTTACAAAACCGTTTCATTGATCGGCTGTCAGCAAAACACTGGCACTGAGCGAGTGGAATCAATGAAAAACGACATAAATTTCATATCTTATATTATATTCATCGACGAAATTTTATAGTTTTTTCCTATCAACAACAATTGAATTATGGTGCCATATACTTGTCTAATTTGAAAATGTTCACTTCATAAGTTGAGATGGATTTCCAAAACCCAATATGCAACGTCAAGTCAGGTAATACAACTGTCAATCTGGCAATAATGTTTCATGATGTCAAGACTTGTCTAACTTTTAAGTTCAATTTAGCTACAAATTTTAATATAAATGGATTTCAGTGTTCTTCATTAAATATCTGCACCAAAAATATATATTTTAAATAGTGATTTGTACGTTGATTTCTAAACGTTTATACCGTCATTGCAATCAAATACTAATAGATAGCTCAAATACTAATAGATAGTTTAATTTTTTCCTTAATTCTTTTGGTGAAATCTGTATAAATCTGTATTAAATTTAAGAAATCTGTAAGAAATCTGTACTCTGTATTAAATCTGTATGCGCATGTAAAAATCTGTATAATACAGATAAATCTGTATAAATGGCATCTCTGCTCACACCGATGCAGAGTGCGCAGATCTCACGACGTAAAATACACTGGTGGCGTGATAAGACAGTTTTGGTTGTGTTGGTAATTTTCTCACGAAATTAAGTATGGCGCGCCGGGATTCAAGTACGTAAACATAAACAAACGACCAGTTCAGATCGGGATTTCACTTCTAAGTTACTCCAGTTGTCGCGCAGCCTGGCGAATCTTTGGCACTGTTTGAAAATCTGAATATTTTTTCTTCAAGGGCTTGCAAGGTAGCGTCGAAATATAGAAAAATTTACACACATCCGATTCATGTTCGTTGGAGGAAGGATTTGGCGGATCGCAATGGGGTATCTATTACAGTTATCATGGATAATGGAGTGATTGTGTTGTGGGTAGCATTTCAAATGCAGGTGATGAAAACGATTGAAACATTCCGGAACAAAACACCGCATTTCAATGTCAATATTTTCGCAAACAGAGCCAACTCTAAATATTTTCATAAAAGCAACTCTCGGAACGTCATTTGTTTATGTTTTTTCTTCTTCACGTCTCTCTGTTATTCCAAAATAAAATGACAACCGCACTAACACATAGAAAAACGTGATCACCAGGGTATTTTACATCGTGCGCAGATCTATTCATATACGAAATTAGAATGTGTGCGAGCCGAAGTCAAAATTTGTTGTGGGCAGGGTTACCATATTCACAGATTTTTCTGTAAATCCGCAGATATTTTTGCCTATTTTGCCACACAGATTCTGTGTCACAGAACACAGATTTTATCAAAATTTACAGATTTTTATGAATATTTCATAAAAATGTCAGATTTTTAAAATGTTTTTCACAGATTATGATCGAAATTATGCAACACAGATTTTACACAGACTTTTCAAGTTGAAACATAGATTTTAAAATGACAACTCTGGTTGTGGGTTCAATTTTACAATGAGGTAAAACATTTTTGACTCATAATCATACACTGCGAAAAATGCATATAGAATTTCGTGAGCTATGAACTAATGAACCAAGTAGAAGACAGTTCCATTACGTGATATAGAGTTTCATGAACGATTTTGTGTCTTTCTCAACTGTTCTCCCCGCTTGTGAGGAATTCTGGCAACCGTCAGAAGGCTGGCTGCCTTCCGGATGCTGTCAAAATTGTCCAGGCGAAATTGCGTAATTATCTCGCCATATGTGTCTTGTTTATTTCTCTCTTTCTTTTTTTTTTCTTTTTTTTAATTCGACTTCATTTGATATTCGTCAACCTCGCATGTGCATACAAAAAACGAATCTTGAGACGAGTTAAATGAGATTGAAATATGGGTATGTTTGGTAGTGAGAAAGCACCGTTATTGGCAACAAACGTTTTCCATAATTATTATTATGAAGGGTAATATATTATTGCCTTTCATATGTACTTTTTAAAGAAAAAATGAAACCAAGACGCTAAAAATGTAGAACCGATTCAAAACGTTTCTGCCATTCTTGTATGACAAGAATCTGACAGAAACAGAACCGTTAATAACCGCTAGGTGAAATTCTCTGCAGGAAACGGTTGTTGCATTGTTGCCAGACTTTTGCCGGAATTCTGACAGAATTCCGGCAAAAATGGCTGGCAGACATGAAATGATTTTTCGATGGAATATAATCAAACCCCTGCTATGGCATCTGGTTCCTGAAACCGACGCATTTTGTTTTGGTGGCGTTGTTGTCAACAATATGTTAAGCTACGTTCATACCATACAATCAAACCACACTGGTGTCAAAAGTTAATTTCTTCAAACCCAATATAAATATAACTCTTGTCTAGTATTCTCTGCAAAACAAGTAATTTGACCTCTTTTTGAAAAAGAAAAAAAAAGTGGTTTGATATAGTTTGATTCACCCCGGTGGTGCGATTGTCATCTGCATATTTTTCCACACTGAAAGAAAACGCCAGCCGCATTTAGAATGAAACTTCATTCAATGCGATAAATAACTGAGAATTCCGACTATTGAATGAAAGAACAATCTGCATGATCATATGATCAATATTCAGTGAGTTTTACTTCTTATATGTGTGATTACCATTCATATATTATATGACTGTCAGTTACGTTTGAAATGTTAGTGAACTGTGTGTTAATCATCATGAATCAGACTGAATGTATGTTACCCATTGTCATTTTAATCCCTGAGAAACTATTCTTAATAATGAATTATAGAACAGTTCGAATAATTTTATGATGAGCGAAAAGTGAGTTTCATACTCATTTCTTCTGATTTTCTTCCATCATTTATATGATTGGCATAAATATATGGAATTGTATTACAATTGTATTTAAAATTGATCGAATCGAAATGAATTTGTCATATGATATTCCCGTAACAAAATCTTTCCATGCATGTAACATTTTCATTTTGCAGTGTTTCAGAAAAGTCAATGACAGAATGTAAACAAAACGCGTTTTTAATCGAAGTTATACGATTGAGGTTTTTATTTAATACGTATTGGAGTGGTGATACTAAATCAGTGATTAAGAATGGTGCTCGATGGAAATCTTGGAAAACCTGGTGTCAGAGTACTTTAGTGAGTATTTAGTGAAGTAAGAGTCTGTAGTAGACTTAGAATTCACGTAACTTAAGGGCAATTTCTGCTTTAGACTTCTATTTTTCTAGGATTGTATATTGTCCCCTGATTTAATAAATTCAAAACCTCTTTGAATCCGTATATCGGATCAATTATATTTTATTTGTATCTACTATCTTAAACAATCAGTTTGATAAGAGGAGACTTGCTCCGACCTCCGACCCTTATGTTTAATAGAAAATCGAACCAAAGAACTGAATTGAAATGAATGACGACGCTTTTTAAAGAAAAATAAGATTTAATCAGTAGAATGAAACAATGAAATGTTCAAAAATTGACAAGAAAGTTTTCATTCTACCATCGATCTACTGCATACTCTTGGAATGGATCAAATCTGAGTTGTTTCTTCTTACAAACGTCTTTTTCCAGGATTGCTTTGGAGATGGAAACCAACAAATCTCTGTAACTATTTTGCAATGCAGAACTTGATCATCTGCATACTTTGCTGCAGATTTTTAGTGTACAAGTCAATCATGTTCTTACTCTCAATCAATTTTATTGTAAATAAAAATATTGTTTTAAATAATTGTTTAAATTCATTTTAAAATCATTACTTTTACAGACATTAAATAACAAAAATAAATCAAAGCGCTGGACTTTATCTAAATTTAACTTTTCTGGCTGTTTAAATGAATTTATTGTGAAATCGTTTGGAAAGGTTATAACGGTTTACAACAGTAATATAATTTGCATTTGAATGGAAACGGAAAAGTCGTGTATCTCACAGCAAACGATATTTTATATGAAATTGATACTTTCAACTTCAAAGTTTTCTTACATTTTCTTATATTAACAAACCATTGTATTTTTCATTTGACCAACCAATTCCACAGCGGAAATAAGTGATTCTCAATCGGAACTATTCGGTTAAATACAATTTATTGTATTTTGATGACAAAATATATTTTTCACTGTGCAATATGTTTTTCTTATGTTCACTCAAAATAATAATCATGTTATAGTTACGTGAAAAGTTATGTGAATATTTTCCACCCTACTTTTCACGTAACTTTTAATGGACTGGCATTTAAAAACTGTTTAATGCATAATCCAGTAAAAGCTACGTGTTTCATAGGTAAACACGTTATGAGATTGCATGGACGTTATGAGATTGCATGGAAACATACCGGGACGCACTGTTATAGGCATTTTGGAAGCTCCTGAACCCCTCACCACAGTCGAGTAATTGCAGCCAGCGTTCTCCAGCCGTCCTGGTCCTGTGTGTGGGTGTGATGAAGGAGTCTTCCAAACATTCCTCCACGGCAAGTATTGTCTTTTTTCTTTGCATCCAAGTCCTGATCTTGCTCGCGTTTGTAGATGTCTGCCCCTCGTTGGAAACCTCTTGCTGCCCAGCACCATTGATGCGCATGATTTATCGTTTGAGGTTGGACTGGGACGCAACATAGTTAGCATCATGGAAGCCCCCGATACGTTCCCCACAGTCGAGCCACTGCCGCCAGCGATCGTCAGCCGTCCCGGTCCTGTGTGCGGAAACGAAAAGGGGGTCTTCCAAACCACCACAAATGGCAAGTACTCATCTGCATTGAACGGTTCTAGCACTGATCCGATCCCAGTTTCCAGCCTTCCATCGCAAGTCCGATCAAGTAACTACAATCTGCAGATTTACTACCAAAACGTCGGTGGTATGAACTCATGTGTCGACGAGTATCTGTTAGCAAGTTCAGACGATTGTTTTGACATTATCGCTCTCACCGAAACTTGGCTCCGAGAAAACACACTGTCTGTGCAGGGGTTTGGTGCCAGTTACCAAGTTTTTCGAACCGATCGCAGTACTCTTAACAGTCCCAAATCTATCGGAGGCGGAGTGCTCGTTGCGGTACATAGACGTTTCGAAGCGCAGTTGATCGAATCAACGCCTGGTAGTCGTGTCGAGCAATTGTTGATCAGTGTCAAGCTCGCCGAGTTCACACTCTTCCTCTGCGTAGTGTATCTTCCACCTGATCGATGTCGCGATCTTGCTCTAATCAATGCTCACTTAGAGTCCCTTCATGAAATAGTTTCAACTCACGCGCGTCCAATCGACGAAATTTTAATCGTTGGAGACTTCAATTTTCCCGGAATCAAATGGCAAGAAACTTCCGGTGGATTCTTTTTCGCTGATCCGACGCTTTCAACATTCCATGTTGGCATTACAACCTTGCTCGACGGTTAAAGTGTGAACTTACTTCGCCAATCGAATCCTGTTACCAACGAAAACGACCGAATGCTGGATCTATGCTTCTCGAGCAGAGCAGATGTTGCACCTATAATTAGTGCCTCACCGTTTCCTTTGGTCAAATCTGTTCGACATGACCCGCCATTTCATATTGTGCTCAACTCTGATCTTCCACCAGATGGCTACAACACGACCGACATCATCAGCTATAATTTTAATAAAGCTGACTACACTAAAATGACCGACTTTCTAATACATATTGACTGGGAGGAAATTCTCGACAATGATGATGTCAACGCTGCTGTACAAACGTTCTCTAACGTCATGAGCTACGCGATTGACTTCTTTGTACCAAAACGATCCAAACGGCTTTCCCTGCATCCACCATGGCAGACCACCGTAGTGAGACAACTGAAAACGACTAAAAGAGCCGCCCTAAAACGGTATTCAAAACATGGAGGATACACACTGCGTAATCAATATGTCCAGATCAATCAATTATATAAAAAAACTGTCAAGCGTTGTCATGTCAACTACTTGAAAAATGTACAACGGAAATTGAAATCTAATCCGAAGTCTTTTTGGAAACACGTGAACGAGCAAAGGAAGGAGTCTGAGTTACCTTCTATAATGAAGTTTGGAGAGTTTACTGGTTCGTGTAAGCGGGAAATCTGCCAGCTTTTTTCGGAAAAATTTTCTCGTGCCTTTACAAACGAAACCTTAAGCCCGCAACAAATTACACTCGCCGCGCTCAACGTTCCAGAATCTAATAATTCTTTGAATCTCATTCATATTGACGAGGATTCGATTCGGACGGCAATCGCTTGCATGAAGTCGTCTACCTCCTCTGGACCTGACGGCTTACCGGCAGTTATATTGAAAAATTGCTCGACTGGTGTAATTGCTCCCCTTTGTCGACTATTTCGGATGTCACTCTCTAAAGAAGTTTTTCCCAACTTATGGAAATCTTCTTTTATGTTCCCAGTGTATAAGAAAGGTGACAAAAAAGACGTGAACAATTACCGTGGCATCACATCGCTTAGTGCAGTTCCTAAACTGTTTGAAAAGGTTATTCTGGCACCGATTTTCAACCACTGCAAGCAATATATTGTTGACACTCAACATGGTTTTATGCCCAAGCGCTCCACAACCACGAACCTATTGTCATTCATGTGCTACGTGACTGATGGTATGTCAAAAGGCTTACAAACAGACGCTATTTACACCGATCTCTCCGCTGCCTTTGATATAATAAATCACAATATAACAATTGCTAAATTGGAAAGACTTGGATTCGGCTCTAACATCCTTCGGTGGCTGCAGTCATATCTTGTAGATCGTCGTTTAGCAGTGAAAATCGGCGATCACGTTTCCAATGAGTTTATCGCTTCGTCCGGAATTCCGCAGGGTAGTCATCTCGGGCCTTTAATATTTTTACTGTACTTCAACGACGTCAACTTCACTCTAGAGGGCCCTCGTCTATCGTTTGCCGATGACGTTAAGATCTACTATTACATTCGAAGCCCAGAAGATGCAGGTTTTCTTCAACGACAGTTGTTGAGCTTCGCCGAGTGTAAACCGTATGAAATTGAATCCTGACAAATGCTCGACCATTACGTTTTCGAAGAAGAAAGAGCCATTTCATTTTGATTACTTTCTGGAAGGATCGCCGATAGTCAGAACGACGTGTGTTAAAGACCTTGGTGTCTTTCTCGATGAGCAACTTACATTCAAGCAACACATTAGCTATATCGTGTCCAAAGCTTCTCGCAACCTAGGATTTGTAATGAGGATGGCTAAACATTTTACAGACGTGCACTGTTTAAAATCTCTGTTTTGCTCGCTTGTTCGTTCATCCTTGGAGTACTGTTCTGTCGTTTGGAACCCTCACTACATAAACGGAGCTCATAGAATCGAATCGATACAACGCAGATTCATTCGCTTCGCCCTACGGCGCTTACCGTGGAACAATCCTCATCAACTACCAAGCTACGTAAGTCGAGGGTTATTAATCGGTCTCGATACACTACAAGTTCGTCGAGATGTTGCACGTGCTTTATTGATAGCAGATGTTCTGACCGATAGGATTGACTGCCCTGCTTTGCTCCGCGAAATTAATATCAACGTCCGACCCCGGGCTCTTCGCAACAGTGCATTTCTTCGACTTCCTTTACGACGAACTAACTACGGTGCTAACAATGCTATTATTGGCTTGCAGAGATGATTCAACCGCGTTTCATCAGGATTTGACTTCAATCTATCACGCATTAGAATACTTGGAAATTTTTTATATATTACTAGAAATTATCATTAGGACCATATTGTGTCTGTTGATTATACCTAAATAAATAAATAAATAAATAAATAAATAAATAAATAAATAAAATATAATGTACTACTCATATCACATTTACCTATCAGTTCATGTAAAATTTAGATACCAGAGAATTGCTATTGAAGTCAAAAGGGAGATTTCAGATTTTTATATTATTCTAGGAAATGAAAGATGCCATGAAAAATAAAACATTTATTTCAGAAAATTAGCATAGAATTTTACCGGCTGAAAATAAAAAGCAATTAATAACGTCGTGGGATCTCGAATCGACAAGCCTCCAGAAATCGTTTTGTTGTCACTGCCATCCAACCGAAGCTGAAGTCGAGATCTGGGAACTCCCGCAACACTTACGATGCAGGTTGAGTTCGCATTACATGGCTCCAGTGTTTCTAGCTTCATACCGATTCTGAACTCGTTTTTTGGTGGATCAACGGCCTGCTTGAAGCATTCGGCAGGAGCGGGCACACTTCCGGACTCACGCAGGCACTCGGTCCAGTCAAACACATGGGAACTTTCATACTGGAATGAACCGATCGATGTAGTAAAAATTTGTAATTAAATAACATTACTCGCAAATATTTACACTGCTCACACTTTGAGGGCCACTGTTCGCCATGTTCAAAGTCGAGTTTTTCACACTGGAAATTCACGTAGATTGTTTGACGTTTGGTCAATTCACGTAAATCTTATGTGATGACTCTATTCATTTTAGGGGATGTTCGTATAACATTCATTTTCGTCACGTAAAATATTCAATTTGACATTTGAAACCATTCTACGTGATTTTTCAAGTGAATCGGACGTGAATTTTTATTTGAGTGTTGGTTTCTACTGCTAAATGATGAATATATCCAAACTGTACACTTGATTCTTTTCCGAAAAATTGTTGAGAGGAAAAATTAATCTTTTAATTGTTACGATACTTAACAACCTACACACTTCATTGTAAAAAGTTTGTGTGCAATTCATGGAATACACTGACGAAAATTAGTACGATAACTCAATCGACTCCAGCATAGTTTATACAGAATATTGAAATGTCGTATTATGTTCAATGGAAAAGTTTCAATGAATATGTAACAATAAATTCTCTGCAACATTGTCTCAAGTATCTAAGTGGTATATGTAAAAACCTTGCTCTCGGCATCTTAAAACTAAAGCAGAGTGCCTTATTTAATATATTATTATAACTACCATGGAGTGGGAAGGTAAGTTTCTTGAGACATTATCAACTATTCAACCAATTGTCTTTCAGTTATTTTAGTCAAGGGTAAGAAGCCAGAAGAAACTATCTTTGATCCGCATGCATACGACCAATGTTGCGACATGTTTTACAGTTCGGAATTTATTTCAAAGAATAATAGCCCGCTCGGTAATTTCTGGTGTAATCAGTGTAAGTGGATTTACATAAATTCGGCAATAAATCATTCGATTATTATGAACCGTTTTATCAACAGCAAAAATACGACCAACTTCGAAAAGCAGATCAAAACTTGAAGAAACTGTCGTCGTAATGAATAGAAGGCCTTCCTATATGATGAATTGTATGCACTGAAAATAATTTGCACGCTAGCATTATGTGCAACGCACTTAAACTATCACTACTTGTAGAATACATGAAATTCATGAAAATATACTCTAAACTCATAAAACGAGTGTAAAAACTGTTGATATTGAGTGGAAATCATGCGACATATATCTGAAATGCACTTCACACCTATAAGATATATCGATACCACTAGATTCTATATGAATTTCAAACGAATGTCACATTGTTTTCCACATAGATTTCAAGTGAAAAAAAAGTTGGCCGAATCAAGTGTTTTGCACATACATTTGTGCTATACTCATTTTCTACTAGAAAATGAAGTATTGAACACATGTAATTCGATTTGATAGCAAAACACATCACATCCGAATGAAAAAAACATCGAAGCTAAGTGAAAAATAATCTAATCTAGCATTTTGGTGAATTTGTACATGAAATCTTAAAACAAATAACTTTGGTAATGTATTGAAATGAAAAAGCATATTAAATTAAAGTGCTGTTTACATATGAATCGATCGTGCAAATTTTTATCAGTGTGATAGTGCTGATCGGTTTAAAATATATATATATATATATTTTTTTTTATTTATTTTTTTTTTAAATAACTATTTATTGGAATATGAGTTAAAATTAAATTATTAAGATTTAAATTGGGTGTTCAGCCACAAGTGGTGACTTTTCAGCCCTGTTATATATGATTTGGTTATTACCATGAAGACATCATTTGCTTCCGCAATTCTGAGATTTTTTGTGTAGGGAAAATTCTAAACCTACTTGTATTGTGTAATGAAAAGGAACTTATATACTAACTTACTAACTAATACAGAGAGCGAATCGATTCAATTGAAGATTGCATCGATTTTTGTCGGAATTTGCTTATAATATTATGTGACATTACATCTAATGGTTCTATATTTGTGAGTCTGTGTAACTCATTTGTACTAAACCAGGGAGGACGCTTCAAGGTTTAAAATATATTAATTATAATAACACATATGCGAAAAAAAACCAAATTTAAATGGGAACAAATATATTTTTATTTGTGTTAAATAAATGATTTTTATCTTCAGTGTTATTTCAGCTGTTTTTCAAAGAACGGCGGATCTAACAATGACAGCAAATGGAGAAAATCATCGATGAATGTTTCGACTTTGGTTTCAAATCGTGTTTAGAAATTATCGTATATTCTCTGATCAATTTATGATTAGTCGATTAATTGTTAGTTTATCTTCAAAAGGCACGCAAATGTTACCACTTTACTTCTATATCCACTGAATAAATCAACATAAAAAGAGTTTCGCCCTTTTTCGATTTGTTTACTTTTATACTTCTTGTGTGAATTATAAAGATACGCCCTTGCGCATTTTTCATGAAATTGGCTGGTTTTCGCTACTAAGACAAATCTGTGAGTAGTTTTATTGTCTCTTTTACTATTTCCAGTAATAAAAGGTTCGGTAACCATCTAAAATAAAGAAAATAAATAGTTTCGCCCTTCCTTACTAGCAATTGAAGTATCGCCCTGTTTGTTGGCATGGAATACGGAGGGCGAAACTTGCGTAAACAAATGGAATGACAGTTTCGCCTTTTATAGTTCTTTGTATTACTAAGATTGAGATTTTTGTAGAATACGAATTTTTAGACAAAATTGTAGGATTTTGAAGCATTTATTGGTAGGAGAGAGAACCTCGATTTGTTTACTTTTGTAAGATACGTCCTTCTTTGAAAAAAAGCTGATTTGTATCTTCTTCTTTCTATGTTATGTTTTTTGTTAATTCAGTGAAAATATTTAAAAAAAAATCTAAATCCTTCAAAGGAAAACAAATTGCAGCATTTTTATGATTTTGTTATTATTTCAATAAAATAAATTTAACTTAATTATTCGTACAATATTTCATAGTTTTATTAGGCATCCTGTGGTTCCAGCTCAAAACACTCTTGCGAATAAAATTGATAAGATTATAAACTATAGTATACGCCAAAATCCGTTCCAACATCTTGGTTGACGAAAGTGTGTGGGACATTCTTCGTCATATTTTTCTCATCAAATCTGATCATTTCCACCTTTGTTAGGAGCACTTACGTATCAGTTCATCGATTTTGAAAAATACTCATATATTGTGATACCTTTTTGACACTTTGACCAGTTCTTATTCATACTCATTGAACTCCAATGCAATTGTAAAAAAATCAACTGTCATAGAAATGTTTAAAAATGGAAGTGGAACATAATTAAAACTTTTTTTAATTGTAGGTAATTTGTATTTTAATTTATTTTCATTTCCAGTTGTATAATTTGAATCTTAATTCATTCTAATATCATCCGTATTATAAGGACTCCGTAATACATAAAACTACATGAAAATCTTTTTAATATCATCCGACGATTGGTGTAGATTAAATTCATTCGGTTTATGATATGCGATTATATGTACGAACATCATACGCACTATAAAATGAATAGTATTTCCTATATGGCTGCTTTGATGATTAACTTTGAAACGAAAATCATCTACATTCTGGATTCATTCAATTATAGGTGTATGTGCTTCAAACAAACTTTCAATGATATTCATACAAATCAATTTGTTTTTGACAGAAAGGAAATTGAATGGCCGACTTATTGAAACCATCTGAAAATCATTATGGGGATCAGATGAAGCAAAAACCATTCAACTTGTGGCCGGTAAATTCTTTCAGTGGCAGCTGGCAGCGTTTACACGCTTAAAAATAGGTACTCAAAAATGAGTAAGATCTCACTCATCTACAGAAAAAGTGGAACGACTCTAATTTAGAGTAAGTCCAAAGTTACTCAAATTTGAGTTCTTCCACTGGAAACGATATTTGGGTAAAATCTACTCATTTACTGAGTAATACTTTATTTGTACATGTACCAAAAATAGAGTAACTATCACTCAAATTTTGAGTGAAATTTTATTTCACATATACCAAATTTGCAAAAAAAAATCTCCTTTTCTGAGTGTATTGTATTAAAATATTAAGTAATTGAACTCAAACTATATCAAGTGGTGGTTGCTTGAAGTAGTGTGTTAATCGCAAATTAACATACATGTCAGTTATGCTCAGGCACCAATCATACACTTATTCCTCATAAATGACATTTGAGCATATTCGGTTCCATTCTAAAGCACAACACGGAGTTTATCATTCCGGTTTTTGCAGACACAACACCGTTTGTGTTGAGCGACTCACCCTTGAAATACGCGATCTCATTAACAAAATATACAACCTGTTGTTACAAATGGTTATTACAACCTTTAGACTGATCTTGCGAATAGTAACAAAAAACGAGCTATTGCGTTAAACTCAAATTTAGAGTAGGAGTTACTCAATATCATTGATGATAACTACTCAATTTTTGACGTTTCCATGTATCATTTGAAAATGAGTAACTAGTACTCAAACTTTGAGTAACTTTTTCTAAGCGTGTATGCCATCTGGCAGCCATGCGTATGCGGGTACACTGAAAATAATTTGCACGCTAGCATCATGTGCAAAGCATTCGATCTATCACTGCTTGTAGAACACATGAAATACATGAAAATAAACACTTAACTCATAAAATGAGTGTAAAAACTGTTGATATTTAGTGGAAATCATGTTACGTTTGTATGAAATGCACTTAAAAACGATCAGATATATCGTTACTTTTAGATTCTATATGCATTTCATGTGAATGTCACATAGTTTTCCACATAGATTTCAATTGAAACAGAGTTGACCGGTTCAAGTGTTTTGCACATACATTTGTGCTGTACTCATTTGCACTAGAAAATGAAGTGTTTAATATCATGTTCACATTAGCGCTCATATTACTTGATATACAGAGATGATATGCATATCACGTCGAAGTCTTCACATATGAACTAGATGATATCGTTTGACAATCAAGTTGTCATCTTGAAAGCACTCATTAGACAAAAGGTCAATAATATTACCTTTCGCTATTAAAATTAAATCAATAATTGAAGTCTTGCATTTAATGGTCTCCGAAAGCAAGTATTTGTTGAAAAATTCGAAATTAAAATGAGTGTTTATTGTCACTCTGAAGGTGACGTTTATAAATGAGTGCGTTCAATGCCATTATCCGTGTTGCTAGTGGCGGATTTTGACAACTCGACATGATATCCCGGATATCATGCCAAAATGATGATACACATTGACATCAAATTGTATGCGATTTCAAATGATATCGCACATGATATCATCGGATATCAAGTATATCGGTATATCACTTGATATCAGCGCTAATGTGAACATACTATAACACATATAGTTCGATTCAATAGCAAAAAACATCACATCCAAAGGAAAAACACATCAAAGCTAACTGAAAAAAAAATCTAATCTCGCATCATAGTGAATTTGCACATGAAATCTTGAAGCAAATCGCTTTGGTTATGTATTATATGAAAAAGCATATTAAATGGAAGTGGTGTTTACATATGAATCGATCGTGCAAATTTTTATCAGTGTAGTCGATAGAGAAAGTAAACAAAGAGAATCTGTCAATTGTTTTTATGTCCTTTTAAAATCTTGACGTCGAATTTTGTTTTTTAACTGTAATCATAAATACCTAAGCCATATATACTAATAAATGATAATGAATCATCAAAGATACTATAATAACAAATATCGTCACGGTAATACAAAATATCAAAATGAAATGTCACAAAATGGCTTTCAAAAACGCTACAATAAACCGAATCACGTAGGAAACTCTTTGAAACGTGCTGAGTTCAAAGGTTCTAGCAGAAATAACTCAACAGTACAAAATGCAGGCAAACCCTTTTTTAATAATCAGAATATTCGAGAAAAAAATAACAAATCGACAGGACACCTTAATAAAGAACAAAGTTATGCTGCAAAGAAGGTTAACCGGCTTGAAAAAAATAATGGTCGTGGATTTAGCGGAAAAAATATGTTAAACGGAAAACAAAATAATAGAAAAAACATCGATTGGAGTCAAAATAAGAGTAAAGTAAACGGAGCAGTTGCAAGTAATCAGCAAGAACAAAAGACACCAAATTTGGACGTTCTATTCACTACAAAACCAATCAAACTGAATTATTGTCTGGCTCCGGAACGATTGGAAGTGCAAGCTCGAGCATTGGAGATATTTGAAAAAAAAGAACGAGAAGCTAAACAACTGCAGCGTCGTAGCCAGAAAGATCGACGGCACAAACTGATGACGGCCAAAACAAGAAAAGGTCAGCCGGTTATGCAAGGACGTATGGAACTGCTCTACGAGAAGGTTAAAAATATCGTTAGTCAGGGTTAGTTTTTCAAATTGTTTAGAAAAAAGACGAAAGTGCTGTAGTTTATCTAATAATACTTTATTACTTTATACATAGCAGTTGCAGGCTGCCTCTTCGCATATTGAAATGTTGAAAATACAATAGAGATAAAATGAATTTTTATGCGCACTTTGTTTTGAATGAGTTATAATTGATATATCACTGAGTAATGTTGGTTTTCAGGCACATGCTATATCTTCGTAGTTCATTGTAATTTCGTTTCCAACCGGGAAACAAAAACTGCTTTCATTAACTGGACACAGATCGTTGAGCATCTCCCTAACAAGTACATACAAAGTTATTAGATCACCCTATCCCTGAAATGGTAATGAATAGCATCTTACCATGTGTCCTTGCTTATGTAGCAGTATACCTTCGGTAGTGGAAATCCATTGAATGGACTCGCGACCGGAATCGTATATGCTCCCATATTCTCGAACATAACCCAATCATCGATGTGAAGCTCTGGTAGTTGAATGTTTTCGACTAATTGGTCCAACGCATCACATGTAGGTCCCCATATAGTGCTGTTATATTTCTTTCCATCATGTTGTCTGAGTAGTACTGGTTTTGGCATTTGGTGATCGTATAAAATACAATTGAATGAAGCATATACCCCATCGTTCAAATAGTACATCATGCGATCGATTGCTCTTGTTTTAGGGTCCAAACATACACGCTTTGATTGCACAGCAGTTATCAAGGTAAAAGCCGCAGAAACGTAATAGCGGCCTGGTTCCGAAATTATGCGAATCGATTTATCCGGGAAGAATTTGTCCAAAGCGCTATTGACGATCATCGCGACTTCATCTATAATCGTTCCTTTCTCCCCTGGGAAACCACCTCCTATATCCAGCAAATTCATCTCATATCCGAATGTTTTGGCGTAATCAAACAGGTCGCGAGCATAAGAAATTGCTTTGAAATAGATCGGGAAGTCAGCACAGCCCGATCCAACGTGAAAGCTAATACCAACTATTTCTAAATTGAGACTTCGAGCGATCTTGATCAGGCGAGGAGCTTCCTCCTCCGGATCACAGCCAAATTTCTTACCCAGTGGACAAAGTGCCTTTTCCGCTTCACAGCGGATACGCAGCACTAATTTCGCATCTGGACTAATCGTTTTGATTTTGTGCAGTTCGACATCGCTATCGAATGTCATAGTTTTAACGTTGTTGGCATCGGCATAACGCAGATGCGAGCTCGGTTTCATTGGATTGGCAAAAATAATACGATCCGGACTGACACCGAACCCGAGAATCTTGGAGATTTCCCCTTTAGAGGCGCAATCGAAACTAGCCCCGAGGGCGGCCAACGTTGCGCAAACCACGTCGTTGTCGTTGCATTTAACGGCATAGTGCGGTACAACGCGGGGCATCTTCTCGATCCAGTTTTGATGCTTACGGACAATCTCATCTATATCCATCACGTAGAAAGGTTCCTCGGTGGACAGCTGGTTGGTTAACTTGTTGGTTAAAGCCGGCACATTGACCAGTCCGTCCACAATTTGGATTAATTCGTTGTCACGTTCGAAGAATTTCATCTTTTTTTTTGTAAATACGGAATGTGCGTTCAAGTACTTTCAAAGGGATTCAAAAATCGTAAGCCAAAGGGATGTGCAGTTCAGTTTATTGTAGTTTATCGAATATTTCAATATGAGCGAACTGTGGGAAAATAGTGAAAAATCCATTTATGTTTTAATTTGTGTATGGTTTTGCTAAGTACATCTCTGTTACTTACGAGGCAGCCTGAGGTGTTTAGCCTATTGAATCTCGTGTCACCAGGGTGGTTCGCCGTGGCAGTTGATTAGAACGATATCAAGCTTGGAGCTATGGTCAGAGCCCGAAAGGAGGGCTAACTGACCTTTGATTATGTCCTGTGAAGAAGAAAAATTGACGGTTTACTAGCAATGTTGTTACTAATAGACTTTATACTTTAAAGTCCTATTATACAGGAACAATCATCATAATGATTGGCTTATGTTTACACAATTTGAAATGTTTTTTTTTTCATACAGAACAAGGTCCGGCCTTGCAATATTCGCTGATTCGTCAACAACCTTCTTTAATACATCCTCAATAGTTCAATCACCCTAATTGCTGTTAGCTTTGAACTTTTACACATTATTTGTCTTTGGTAAATTTTGATGGTTTGATGAGTAAACGAAGAGATTTTTTGTATCATTACAAGTTCGTTCGCATACATACAATCAAACGAATTGAAATAAACAACGGTTTATTTAATTTTCATGAAAACAAACCACGTCATATTCTGCTCAATTGATGTTGATAACGTTTGAATACAAGTAGTTCAACAAACGAGTCATGGTGTTTGTGTTGTACTGAGATACATTTTTTGTGTGTGTCTGACTACAACCCGAAGGTCAAACTGTGGTCTGAACATATGCGCTATAGACTGATCCTGTTAAGTTAGCACGTGGAGTATATCCAATTATCTACTATGTGAGCATTCCATAGTATAAGCATATAATGGAATATTTCTCATTTTGCCAAGCAATGCTGTCTCGAAATTTCAACACAAAATAAATAGCACTGTTTGTTACCAAGGCATGAATCGAAAAGTTGATGTGAATTTCATAATATAATTGTTAAAAAAAGTCATTTGAGCTACCGATCCCCGTTCTAGTTTAGCAAATAGTGAATCGTCGTTTTTGGGTTGTTTTGATTTCAATGAGGTTACTATCCTGCTACCTTAGTGTCTCGAATTGGATAATTAGTTGAAATTTTACTATGAAATATTGCAGTGGTTAAGTCCCTTTACACCTTGAATTACTTCGGTCAACTCATCTTCTGTATGGCCTAACTGGCATCCGTTCTAGGCTATCAAGTATGCAAATATATATTTCGGCTAGGTAGACACGCCGATAATAGGAAACTTATTAGCAATGGCGATAACATAGTGACTCATGTATATTCTGAATCTATAGTCTTTCTGAGTTGTGTTCTCACAAGTTCAAGCTAATTTGTTCTGCTTTATTGGCAGAATTTAAATAATTATTTGTAGTTATTTTAAAGCTTCGGTAAGAAGACTGTGTAGCCATTTTCAGTATGAAACATTCCTACTTATTCTCTTCAAACCGGTTTAACAATTCTTACCTGTAGTGAAATTCTCGAAACTTTGTGTCAATAAGGAATAATAATTATGCTTTGAGGGAAATAACTAAATTCATTTATATAACACCATACAATGAGTATATTTTGAAAAACAGTTTTACGCAAAAGTTTAGTTTTATAAAATGGTTGTTTTCACTTAGCTGTTCTGAT
The DNA here is from genome assembly GCF_030247185.1 of Malaya genurostris. Taxonomy (NCBI): domain Eukaryota; kingdom Metazoa; phylum Arthropoda; class Insecta; order Diptera; family Culicidae; genus Malaya; species Malaya genurostris. The sequence continues at coordinate 28,687,656 of NC_080572.1, read as the reverse complement.
TTTTTTAATTGTTGAACAATTTGAGAAAACTACTTTGATTAACACCCCGATACACAAGAACCCACCGTATGGAACTGATCGAATCTTGCCGGAGCAGATGTTTTTATATGCGAACAAGCCGGAGCTGGAAAATTGAATGTGATTTGAAAGCATGTCATTTTTCTCTGTATCTTTTTAGTCTCTCACAAATACTAATCACTCTCAGGGATTAAACAGCATTGGTAATGAAAATTATAAAAAAGGTATGCCAGAAATCCTTATTTTGATATTGTTCGCTGTGGAACTGAGGAATGGGCGTTTGAAGTTTTCCAGCCAAATTAACAAAATTAATCGTTTAAAATACGAAATAATATGGTTGATGAATGTTGTTCTTTTTAACTTGAAAAATATTCGGAGATGCAAAGCCAATGAGGTGACATAGTCCGAGTCGTCCAATGACCAGTCGAAAGCGGTAGCTTTTTGCATACATATCTGTTATCGTCAGTGTTGGGAACATTATGATCAGAAAAAGTTCATTTCATTACTACTCGTGAAAAAAATCAGTTCATGAGATTTTCTAAAAAAAAACTCAGTGATTGAAAAAATCACTTCATCCACAAAACTCTGAGCCTCGAAATTCACAAGTGATTTTTTGTGTCAGCGAAACTTGATGACGAATTTTCACCTACTAAAATATCGCTGAAGAGAAAATCGAAAGGGAGAGGAGTCTCCGATGACATTTCGATGCAGAATTTCCTCTACACTCCAATTCGACACCGAAGTGATTCGTGCAAGATTTAATGATTGCGTAACTTCGGAAATCCGCTTAAAAAAACCGCGTAACTTCGGAAATCCGCGTAGCTTCGGAAATCCGCGTAAAAAGAAACCGTATTAAATAACCGCGTAAAAAGAGACCCCAGTATATTTATATCATATAAGTTCAGAAAAACTTTATTCATATTTCGTTTTCTTTGAAATTGGACTCCCCCCTCGAATGATTCGAATGGGATTTGTTTTATATGAGACTTGTTTTAGTTCGAAGCTAGGAAGATTTTTGAAGTTACATATTTGCGAGATATGACATTCTTATATTTTTGCGGATTTCTCAAGCTATAGAGATTTTTAAGTGGTTATATTTTACAAACAAAATTCAAAATGATATTTTGATAAGTGATTTTTCATGAACTTTTCATAACGGCCGGTAAGCCACTTGAAAATATTCACTTTGAAGAGAAATTGCAGGCGTAGCATTGCAAATAGAGCATAAATTTTCAATAACACTATACGAAAGAAAAACTTTTATTTCTTTTAGTGTTATGACTAATTTTCAGTGACTACCAAATTCTTCAGAAATCCTTTTCAAAGAGAATATTGACCGTTCTGAAAAACGCGACATTTGTCCGTGTTAGATAGAAAAATTGTAACAAGTATCTCAAACAAGGAAACATTGAATACCAAACTCTGGAATTGAACCTGCCAAATAAACATAATTGATTCCATATATTTTATTAAAATAAGGTATGATTTTTCATACAAAATCTGAATTGTTTCAAAATTTAATATTAGTTGTATTTATTACATTAAATCAAATACGTGTTGTTAGTGGTTTTAATTACAAGAATTGTTTGTCTATCATCCATTAAATTACATAAAACAGGAAGAAAATCAGACTCACACATACAACAGAGTTAGTGGGAATCTCCTCTCATCCGCTCTATTACGCGATTCTTCTCGTTCCCGCTCTCTCACTCTCTTTGAACAGTTTTTTTTTGGATTGGCTGGTTCGAAGTGGTTTTAATTTGTTTTTAAGAAACGGTTAGTCCTTCCAGCGGCAAGATGCCAGAATGAAAATGTTTGAATGCCTCGGCATAAGGTTTATGCTCAGGGTTACCTAATAGAAATATTTTTTTTCTATTCAAAATTTATCTCAACGATAACGATGTTCGAATGAAAACCAAATCTATGAATTACTTCGTAAACTAAAAAAATAGGAATTATCACCACACTGAATTTGTGGCACTGAGCCCACTCTGCCTTCGGCCTTAGTCTTTAAGTTAGAAATTGTAGCAACCCTGGTCATGTGTTACTAGTTTATGCTGGGTATTGGCAGCTCTGGTCATTAACTCTACCTACATTGGTCGATACTCTATGCTTCGCCGTATAATAATCAAAGATAAACTCAAGATGGAATACTCTATGATTTTTCATATACCATTCAAATAGGACCCCTCGATGAAATCAGTGCACCGTCAGTTTCAGTACAATTCTTATTTAAAACAAAACAACAAGCGTCGAATCGCTACATGCATCGTAACTATAACAATTTTTGTTTATGTAGAATTAATCTTAAATTGCAATATTATAGAAATCGTAGTATTTTGCTGCATATCGAGTGGATTTTGATACAGGAAAACAAAAATCAATTAGAATTATTGCTAAGAATCTGTTCAATTAGCAATATTCTTATCTTACGAAGCATTAAAGTGTTACAACATATTTTGTGCGGCATGTTTACAAATGTTTACTTTTTTACAAACTTGTATTGTTGCTATGGAATTTTACCGTCATTTTTTAATGTTAATCGACGCTTATCAACAAAATTACACTATTACAAAGTTCACTGGTTCACGATTACTGGTCCGATATTTTTCGATGGATCGTATAGGACATTGTAATCTTGAGTTTATCTTTGTAATAATGTCGCTTGCGCTTGACGCCAAACCTAATTTAGTTTCCACCATAACTGCTGTCAAATCGTTTGTTTGAAGCTAGTTTCGAACCTAGTTTCAACATTGTTGGACTGAACATCGAATCAGTTTCGAACCTGGTTTATATGTCAGGTTTGCCAAGATTCCCGTTGCTAATGTCGTTTTCGCTTTAGAAAACTGAAAATGACCCAGGGTAGTTTCATCTAACAAACACTTTTCATGAAACTGTGTTGATATCGCACTTAGCAACGGGGGTTTGAGCAAACCTGATATAAAAACCAGGTTCGAAACTGACTCGATTTTCAGTTCAACAACGTTGAAACTAGGTTCAAAACTGGCTTCAAACAAACGGTTTAAAGCAGTTAGAGTGAAAACTGGGTTAGTTTTGGCATCAAGCAAAAACGACATAAGTGCGAAACTAACACAGTTTCGTTAAAAGTGTTTGTTTGAAGAAACTACCCTGGGTCAGTTTCAGTTTTCTAAAGTGAAAATGATATAAATCTATTATTTTTATAATGGTAAGGCCTACTTCAAGCTAAATAAACATGATTTTTATCCTCATATTTTTGCGTAATTGTTCTTCATGGGAGATACTTTATTTAATTTTTCGTTCGGTGTAACATGGGATAAATTTTAATTGATATATCTCGGTTGATTTTTCATTAGGGCGTATAAGCAAGTGACAGTGTCTCTTTAATCACTCTCTCTTTCGATTATTGTGATGTATTTAAAAAGATTTTTCTTTTGATTTTACTACTCTGTTTGAAAGTCGAAAGTTTCGGGAATCATTTTATGCAAAGAGTTGAGTGATAGACGTGGAAACCGCTTGGCAATTTATAGAAGAAAAAGTAAACAAAAGTGAACAATGCTCTTTTGAGTTTTCTCTATAAAGGGTGGCGAGCTCGTTGGGTGTAATGAGTTCATAAATCTGACAGTCCGCATGTTGCTAACAAATTCATAACGTGCTACTCAAACCAGAAGATTGTAGCTGTATTTTCGATTTTTGAAATAGAATATTTTTCCAACTAGAGTTCGGCGAACAATTTCAGTACTTTTGAATCAACCACAGTGTAAACGAAGCGTTCACTGTTGAGGTCAACTGACCATTAAGAAAAAAGCAACGAACTAATGTCCATTGGTCCATATTGATATAGGAATCTTTCGCAATGAAAGGGATGCTGCAGAAGCAAAAAAAAAACTTTCTATATTCTTCATACGTGTATGTGAGAATGACGGAGTATGTTCAACTTGTTCATACACCAGTATCAGTATCATCACAGTGTATGGTACGCGTGTCGTGTTGCCGAGGACCACATGATACACTGCCAAATGCCTGTAAGCAGGTAACCGGAGTATTTATGCATAGCAATAAGCTATCACTGTGAGGACTGATAGCGTGGCGGTAAAGTCCCAATGTACTGTGATCAATCACAGCAGGGATAGTTTGAGAGCTTTGTTACGAACATGAAGCAAAGTTAATGACGTCATGTGAAATGTACAGTCTAGACAGAGCTCTGTAGACACAAGGTCTTGGGAAAACAAATTCGCAAGTCCTGGGTGCTGTTTGAACGACTATTCAACGATGAACTAGATCTCTCGTTGAGTTTGAGTAATAATTGTTAATTAAACGTTTTTTGAGGTTCATTTCCTATCTACATTCATAAAAATCGACACGTTGGACTAACGTGTTTCACACTTAAATTTGTCTCATTTGGTTTGACACTAAAATTGCAAGTGTAAATCACTTCAAATTCACGTGAAATCACATTGAAATCTATAAACAATACACTTTTATTCCATCTACCAAACAGTTGATTGATTATATAATACGGCGAAAAAAATGAGTCAAGAATAGATCCACTAGGTTCCTGCTTCCATGTCGTAAAAGGCGACAATTGCAGAGGTGTCTTTTTGGGTTCAGTTATCAGATTTTTTTCAACGTTTCACATCTGATTACTTTATTTTATTGAATTATCTCTTCATTAAACTAATCAATTTTCGGCTAACTTCTGAGAAAAGTTCTACTTTTAAATTGAATAATAAAAATCAACTATTGCGAAAATCCGGTAATATTACAATGTAAATAACAGGGATAACATAGACATGTTTGTTTGATAAATTAATAATTTTTCTTAGTAGCCGGCTGCCCAGACCAACCAATATAACCAATTAATCATTTTTCGCGGTAAATAATAAATCGGAAATGATAGACAATCAAGACGCTCGTGAAATCTGTTGACCTTTGTTTTGACTAAATGATTTGATATAATTTATCGAATGTGTCACTATAATGAATCAACTACTCTGTATAAGTCTTATTCACTCGTTAATGTTGTAGCAGGTAGTTCCAATAAGGAAAAATAGAGAAGTTTTTATTCGTTACGCGATAGTATTTCAAAATTTTCTTCGGCTTCTACAAATAAGAACTGTGAATCAAGACTTCCCGGGACTTCAATATCGGATATTGTTGAAACGTTCACTCGGGAAATCTGTGAGTTTAGTGGATGATTTGCCTGTCCCAGGTCGGATCATTTAGAAATTCCATGTACAATTTTAGCTAATCCCGATCAATAACGGTGTATTTGATTTGATATTAATTTATCAATTTCATAGCAGATATCATAAATAGATCTAACAGTGTATACATTTTAAATCAATAAGTGTTTACATATTACTCACGTTTAGTCTTTTTCTTTAATCAATTCGTTCATACTTACAATTCCGTACTACTGAGGGTTTTAGTGTACTGATCAGCAATCCGTACACTCAGACAAAATGATCTTAGAAAGTCATAAGAACGAATTATGACTTTCAGACATAAGGATTATAATTGTATTCCATGAGTTTGTCTTATGAGATAGAGGGGAAATTTTTCAAGATTTCAACATTAGATATTCATAAGATAGTCTTATGAAATTAATAAAAATGCTTTAATGGACTTCATTGACTTCGTCTTATAATGATCATAAGGTACTATCATGAGTTTTCATAAGGAACACATTTTGACATTTGATTTGATTGATTTCAACTGATTGTGGTTTTTGAATTTTTAAAAACATTCGTGGTTTGTATTATTTATTTGTGTAATAGTAACAATTATAATGTTATCATATTTACATTTGTCAATAAACTTAAATACTACATAGTCTAAAGTAATACATTCCTAAGATTTCGCGTGCTTAAATTGGGGATTCGTCTATTGAATTCATATCAATAATAATCATTGTCTTAGATCGCTCATTTATCTTAGTAGCTAAAAAATCTCTTCATACTCTCCTATTTCTCAATCTCTACCAACTGAATGGATTTTATCATTTTGTCTTATGAATTTTTTAATTTCAATAAACTCATAAATCGTATCTGACACTGTAACAAATTGAGCTGCTTTATAAATAGCACATCTGTATTGAATAGTACGAGCGAACGATGAATTATCTGCAAGTTTAATCGGACAGTTATGATCAATTTTAGAATAATAAGTTCAAATCGAGCCACTGAGCCAAGCTGAGTAATAAATTTTTGGATATCCCTGATATTTTGACGGGTAAAAGTGTTATGTTTATGCAAATAGAGCGTAAATTCTACGTATAGTGGCAACTAAAGTAATCACAAAGGATCGACATTTTTTCTTATTTTGGAGGTAATCTACCAACTTAACTTATTCACAGTCTTCCTCTAAAGGGTCCGTTCCGTAGACGAATTTCTATATAAATTTCCAGAATAATTTTGATCTGCAAGAAACAGGTAAACGCAGTATAAGTTGTAGCTTCAATATTATGTCGGTTCCTCGAGAGATTGTGAATAGCTGGTACTCAATGAATTTATATTCTACGTAGCATGTTTCGGGAGCATTCATACTATGTCTATGACTATCAGTTCGGGTGGTGTAGGTATTTTCTGTTTTTCGTAAGTGTCCAAAACTTTATTGAGTTCTGTGAAACCAGCCTATTTGTTTTCAGTTAGTATAACAGTATCTTCTCTTGAAAGCGGCACGATTGGTTTGAATCTTTTCGCAGCTTTGACAGGAAGTAGAACAATATTCAAAGCATGGAGCATATGAAGTAGTCGCACATCTGAAAACGAACGAAAATCGAAAATATAAAAACATTTAAATGTTCTATATTCGAAGTTTAAAGTTTAATATTTGTTTCTTTGCTTATTTTTTAAATAATAATAAATAAGTATTCAGGGTACAAGCAAACTAAAAATAACTTAAAAGACTTCCCAAAAAAAGTATGAGTTTTAGAAATGTTTACAGAAGACTCCCATGAAGGAAGATTGAAATTTGAGCATTTTTTTCCATCAATAAAACAGCAACGTAACATCATAAAGCTACTACTCACCATCAGGTTTGCGATGTAAGTTGCTAAAGGCTTAATTATTTGATTCTATTTATGGTACGGATCAGCAGGATTTCCAAGTTCAAGTTTGCGATAGTCGATGTCCAGCTAGAATAATAAAATGCCGATTCTTCTTCGGTAAGCAGTTTTGAGTGACTTCTTCGCGAATACTTGCATTCACAGAACCTCCAGCGGTGATTTGTTCTAGCTATTTATTGGCTCGTAAACGTTTGTGATCAACCGTATCCTTCGTTTTCGACTATTGAGGACTCAGGAGTATTCACAATAAACGGTTTTGCCTTTCTCATATAGAAAGGTTATGTAATTACTTGAAAAACCGACTGAGCTGAGCAATGTTTGTGTGTGTGTGCATGTGTGTGTAGTAAAGCTGTGAAAGCTCAGTAGTTGTCAAGCTACCGCTATTGTGAACCAGCGAGTAGGACTGGCTGAACCTTACCCACTAAAACACCTTGGACATCTTGCCTTGATCCCCCCGGAACTAAGCTAAGCTCAACACTTCGGGGGAGGCTGTGCTCATGCACTTCTTCGTTTGGGAGAAAATGAGCTCCTACTCTCTATATACATCTCGGCTGTGCTCATGCACTTCTTCGTTTGGGAGAAAATGAGCTCCTGAGTTTCTATCTTTATCCCTCTCGATCCACCTCTGGCGCCTCGACAACCCAATGCCGCTACGTCGCGCCGCACTACTCAACTGATCCCCGACGATGGATCTAGCCTACACCGACTGAGAGTTTCCCCTTTTACGCCACGCGGGACACCCGAAGGAGTGCCGAGGTCTGCTCTGCGATTCCGGTTGGAGCATGGCGTCCGGTTCGCTGATGCCCCGACGACTCGAATCGGTGTTGTGGCGTCTGCTCGACTAGTCCCCGATGATGGATCTAGCCTACACCGACAGAGAGTTCCCCGACGATGGAAGTTCTCCCGAAACCGACGTTTTCGATACCCGTCTACGGCCCGACCGTAAGGATGCCTGGGTCGATCCAATGATGCCGGTTGGAGGATGGCTTCCGGTTCACTGGTGCCCCGACTATCTTAACGGTGCTACGTCACGATCTACTCGTCTAATCCCCGATGAAAGATCTAGACTACACCGACGGAGAGTTCCCCGGCGAAAGAGGCTCTCCCGACACCGAGTCCCCTGTTGCACCACTCGGGAGAGAGTGCCGGGGTCGGTCCGGCGATTCCAGTTGGAGCATAGCTTCTGGTTGGCTGGCGCCCCGACGACACAAGTCGGTGTTGTGGTGGCTACTCGACTAGTCCCCGCCGAAGGATCTAGCCTACCGCGACAGAGAGTTCCCCGACGCTGGAAGTTCTCCCGAAACCGACGTTCCGAAACCGGTTTACGACGCGCCTACTCAACTAGCCCACGGTGGTGGGTCTAGCCTACCCGACGGAGAGTTTCCCGGCGAAGAAACCTGTCCCGAAAACCGAGCCACATTCCACACGCTTCGTGCGTCTTCTTAGGGTGCCGAAAACAGTTCGGCATTTTTCGTCTTTTCACCTAGGTCATTTGACGCTGCTCTTCTCGCCAACTCCTCTGCAGTGTGGACATAATCTGAACAACTGTCCGGTTCACCGCGTTCCATTTTCCTTCGTCACTGCACATCCTTTGAACGATGTTCTCCACGCTGACATCGGCGCCAACGATGGCAGTCATTTCGCTACGCGGTTGGATAAACCGTGGGCAGCTGAATATTACGTGCTCCGGCGTTCCTTCTGTTTCCTGGCACTCAACACACAACGGCGACCTTGCGTGGCCAAATCTGTGCAAATATTGCTTAAAACAGCCATGTCCAGACAGGAATTGCGTCAGTTGAAAGTTTACCTCGCCGTGCACTCGAGTTGTCCAAACCGACAGGTTAGGAATTAATCGATGCGTCCACCTTCCCTTCTCCGCGTTGTCCCACTGCTGTTGCCATTTTGTGAGCGTGTTGGCTCTCTCTCTGCTCCGGGCTCGTCCTGTGCCTCGATCCCTGTAGCATAGGCTATCCTCTTCCAGTAGCAGACAAATGGGGATCATTCCGGCTATCACGTGCACAGCGTCTGACGATATTGTTCGGTACGAACTTGTCACGCGCATTGCCATTAGTCTGAAAGTGCGGTTCAACTGGGCTCGGTTCCTTGCTGTTGTCAATGCCATCGACCACGCTGGAGCTGCGTATCGTACGATCGATGATGACACGCTCGCCAGTAACCTCCTCTTGCTACTGACAATCGCGGAATTATTGGGCATAATCCGAGATAACGCCAATATCACCTTCATTGCCTTCTTGCATATGTAGTCAACGTGACTATTAAAGTTCAGTCGATCGTCCAGTATAGCGCCCAGATGCTTGACCTCACGCTTCGAATTGATGATGCACTCACCGACCGAGATGCTCGCATGTTGCACCGCCTTTCGGTTGCTCATGATGACCATTTCAGTCTTTTCATGTGCCAGCACAAGCTTCTTTTCCCGCATCCAATTCTCAACGACGTCTACTGTCTCCATGGCGAGAACCTCCACCTCTTCTCGAGACTCGCCGATTACTAGGAGCGCCACATCATCCGCAAAGCCGACAATCCTAACTCCCCTGGGCAGATTTAGCTTCAGCACTTCATCGTACATAATGTTCCACAACGTGGGACCCAGGATGGATCCCTGTGGAACGCCAGCCGTGACAGACATATTTACGTATCCGGCGTCTGTCTCGTATATCAGCGTCCGGTTCTGAAAATAACTTTTCAGAATCTGACATAGGTACTCTGGTATCCTCAACCTGTGCAGAGAGTCGGCTATTTCTACCCAGCTGGCACTGTTGAAAGCGTTTTTCACGTCCAATGTGACCACGGCACAGTAGCGGTTTCCCCTTTTCTGCTGCTTCTGGGCCTTTTCCATGGCTTCCATGACCACTCGTATGGCTTCTACAGTGGACCTGCCTTTCCGGAATCCGAACTGCATGTTCGACAGACCGTTCTCGCTCTCAGTGTACTTCGTGAGCCTGTTAAGGATCACTCTTTTCATCAGTTTTCCGACTGTGTCCAACAAGCATATAGGCCTATATGCTGACGGATCGCCAGGTGGTTTGCCTGGCTTTGGTAGCAGCACCAGCTTCTGCCGCTTCCAGATGTCAGGGAAACTACCATCCTCCATGCATTTTTGGAATGTAGTCCTGAACATGTCTGGATTTTCCAGAATCGCAGCTTTAAGGGACATATTTGGAACCCCGTCCGGGCCTGGAGCCTTCTTCACCGGTAAGGCTTTCGCTACAGCAAGCAGCTCCTCGTTTGATACTCGGATTTCGTCGCCGCGGACATCCTGTACGTCGTACAGTACTGGCGGCCATATCGTAGGCTCATGCTTCGGGAACAGGGTCTCGATTATAGTTTTCATCCTTTCCGGGCACCTATCCGGTGGAACTGCTGGACCTTTCCATGGTTTGCCATGGCCATCTTATAGGCATTACCCCACGGATTCTCGTTGGCGTTGTTGTTCAGCTCTTCTAAACACTCTTTCTTGCTGAGCCTGATTGCCTTGTTGAGTGCGGCTCTTGCTATTCTATAGGGCAACCTTCTTTCCTCCCTTTCGCCGCTGTTTCTAGCTCTCTGCATCCTTCTCCTGGCATGTAGACAACTTGCCCGCAGGTCAGAGATCGTCGAATTCCACCAGTACGCCGGACGTCGCCCGTTTCTGGGTTTTCCCATTCTAGGCATGGTTGCATCACACGCACGTGATAGTGTTGCAGTCAGCTCTTCCGCGCTGAGGTTTATTGTGTTGCGCTCGAGCCTCAGTGCTTCCACAAATACGTCCTTGTTAAAGTTCGCTGTTTTCCACTTTCGCTCACCGATCTGCGTTCTGCTTGATTCCACCTGCGAGTCGCGTCCAACACAATACCGGATCGCTTGGTGATCGCTGTGGGTGTATTCTTCGCACACTCTCCAGTCCATGCTCCTTATCATTCCCGGGCTGCAGAAAGTGACATCTATGATGGACTCTCGACCATCCTTACGGTAGGTGGTAGTGGTACCGTCATTGGCAAGATCTACGTTCAGCTTAGCTAGGGCCTCCAGAAGACTGCTTCCCCTTGAGTTCGTGAGGCGGCTGCCCCATTCGACCGCCCAGGCATTGAAGTCACCAGCTACTACTACTGGTATTCGGTCGGTTAGCTCTTCCGTTAGTTTGTCCAACATCCGGTTGAACTGTTCGATCGTCCATCGTGGAGGTGCATAACAACTACAGATGAAGACTCCGTTGATTTTGGCTATAACAAACCCTTCATCTGCGCAGTGCACCACTTCTTGAATGGGGTATTTTCCCACTGCCCATATCGCTGCTGTTTTGGCTCCGTCTGATGTCCAGTTTCCATCTCCGGGTGGGATTTGGTATGGCTCCGAAATTATCGCAACATCGCATCTATGTTCCGCAACAGATTGCCGCAGAAGATGTTGTGCCGTATCACAGTGGTTGAGGTTGATTTGCACTACTTCCACTGGGACTTCGTTGCACTCGCTCGTTTGAAGGCCGGGCATCTGCTACCGCCTGTAGGATGTTTGTTATCCCCCGTGGCAGCGCAAATTAGGCATTTCGGAGGCTTCGTGCAATCCTTTGCCTTGTGACCTTCCTTGCAACACCTTCTGCATAGTTTGCTCCTATCCGGCCCTTGACAGTTCCGTGCGAAGTGACCAAAACCCAGACACTTGAAGCACACGTCCGGTAGCTGGGAAACGCTCAGTGGGCACACAGACCAACCCACACATATTTTCTCCACTTTCAACGCTTTATTAGCTGCATCTACTGGCAGCTTAATTGAGGCTACCTTGGTGCCGTCAGGTCCATTCCTGATACGGATGGTCATCTGGACCTCTCCTAGCTCGCATTGCTCCTTCAGGGCAAATTTTACATCCTCCTCCGTAGTAATCTCGTCCAGATCATTACACCGGAGAGTCGCTTCCGGGCACAAGGCTCTTACTCCCACCTTGTTTCCGAGGGCTTTCTCGGTAAGCTCCTTGTACGAGATGCTGCCTGCTTTGGGGTTTCTTTTCAGCTCGAAAAGCATCTCACCATTACGAGTGCGCCTGACCTTTTGCACGTCTTCCCCTAGCTCCTTAAGATCCGGGTTCATCCGCATAGCGCGTAGGACTTCGGCGTACGAGTCGTCGCTCGCTTTGACGATGAGAGCCTCGCTCTTATTCCTCGTCCTGACGACCTTACGTTTTTTGGGCGGTTTTTTTGCTCGCTTTCTCCTTTTTTTGCCGACGACCTGCCATTCAGTGCGGCTGTTTACCGCGTCGGTTGCTTCTGGTGGTAGTTTAGCTCCAGTGACACGGGCATCCTTGTGTCTCTTGGGACCACCTGGTCTAACATCTCCAGGCGATGCCCTTGGCCTCTTTGGTGTGAAGAAGGGCGTGGACTGCACCCCAGGGGGGACATTACTCGCCGTGTTGACCTCCCTCGTAGCTGTGTCGGCTTCTGCCCTTTGCATTTGCGCTGCGCGACGTGCCTCTAAACCATCAATTTCCACATTGGCGTCATGACCGGTGCTAACAGAAGAAATAACCATATATTTAGTTTTCGCGACGTTTAGTTTCAGTTGCTTAAATTTTAACCATCGAACCAGCGAACTTAGATCCTCGTTTAAATGTGCAACAGTTTCATTGAAATCTTTAGCCGTAATGAACAGAACAGTATCATCAGCAAACAAATTTATATGACAGAAACGTAATACTCGCTTCATATCATTAATATATATAATAAATAGAATAGGACCTAACACACTTCCCTGAGGCACACCAAGTGAATTACCGAGGGAACTAGACACTACATCGTTAAAAACAGTCTTTTGAGATCTACCACATAAATAGTTTTCAAACCATTCATGTGCCATTCCCCCGATGCCAAAACGCCGCAATGTCTGCAACAATAAAGGTCTTGAAATTGTTTCAAAGGCTCTCTTCAGATCCAAGAACACAGCAAAAATACTCTCTTTGGCTTCGATTTTCTCCTTCCATTTTGCCAATACTAGGTTCAAAGCGGTTTCACAAGAGTGACCCTTACGATATCCCGATTGTTCCGGTATTAGCAAACTGTTAGAGTTCAAATAGTTAATCAGCTGATCTTTAACAACAAGTTCAAGAATTTTTTCCAGTGTGTGCAGCATGTTAATGGGACGGTACTCCTCGGCTTTATCCGTTCCAGTAACCTTGGGGATAGGAACCACCAGAGATTCTTTCCACACTTTTGGTACGTGCCCCGTGTACAACGATTCATTTACCAAATCCAGTAGATCGTGTCCGATAACATGAAAGCAATCCTGTATCACCTTTGAGTTTACATTGTCAATACCAGTCGATTTTCCCAAATTGAAACAAATATTTTTCAATTGTTCAAAAGTGATTGGTTGAAATTCATCAAGTCTACAATAGTTATTCATCGGCTGTGTTATTTCAACAGGTTCACCAACCAATTCAATACTTTGATTGATCTGCTGAACACTATTTATGAAATAACTGTTGAACTTTTCAGATACAATTTGTTCTGTGTGCTCTTCTATACCGTTAAAAGTTATGGTTTTCGATGCACTATGTGTAGGCTTGATCAACTGTTTGAGAATTTTCCATAACTCTCTGCTGTTTTGTTGATTTTGATTGATCTTCCTCTGTATGTATTCACATCTAGTCTTCTTCAGGGCCCGTGAATAAATATTTCGTGCTTGTGTATATCTACTCCAGTGACTATCATTGTTAGTTCTACAGAATCTCTTGTACTGCTTATCCCTCTCCCGTTTTAACCGTAAGAGGTCTATTGAGTACCAACTACTCGAGCTGTTCAAACTAACATACTTTTCAGTTACTAATTCATTAGTACACTTTTTTAATATGTCAGTAAGAATAGATGCCCTGTGATCCAAATTTCCAGTCAACTGTGTACAACCCAAGCTTCTTGATACAAGTCGAGATAGGGTTTGCTTTGAATAGTTTTTCCAACACTTGATTTTCACCGTATCTTCCTCATTTCTAGAGCTACTCATTACGGAAATTGCAATTGTTTCATGATCTGAAATCTTGCAATCGGATTCCACATTTGAATAAACACCGTCGAAATTGGAATACACGTGATCTATCAATGTTTTACTGTATCTCGAAATTCTTGTAAATTCATTCACAGTTTGCTTCAAATTGAAGAATTCTGCTAACTGTTTCAATCGAGTCGAACCTTGATCACTGAGCCAATCGATATTAAAATCTCCAGTAATAATATTTAGTTTACCAAAATCTACGAAATTCTCCCACCAGTTTTCTAGAATTTCCAGAAACTGGCGATCGCTTGAACTTGGAGAGTGGTAAACAACTCCATAATTTCCCATCTGCATGCCTCTTTCAACTGATATACCCAAGAACCAATTATTTCCAACTGCTTCGCTTGATTGAATGCTGAATTTAATTGATTCTCTGGCGTAAATTGCAACTCCACCCGTGTGCCTGGAATGGGACAAACAAAAAGCAACAGTGTAACCCGGAACACTGAACTGATCGAAAGCGTCAGAATCAACAATATGTGTTTCTGAGAGCAAAACCAATGAAGGATGTCTATCCTCTATAAGATGACGCAATGCGACATAATTAGAAGACAAACCGGCCATGTTCAAATACAAAATATCTGAATGCCTCTCACTGATTAGTTGCTATTCCATTGACATAATGTTGTTCTTTTTCGTTTCAAGCAATCTCAGATATACAGGACACTGCTTACTAAACCATTACCATTTTTAAAATTACTAATTTTATGTGTTCTTGGATCTAACTTACCCTTCAAAACCTTTCTCGTGTCATCGCTCGTTTGCGAAGACTCGACAGGTTTGATCATAATAACCGAGCGAGTCTTACGATTTCTATTGCTTTTCGTTCTTTTTCTAGAAAATTTCCCAGATAGAACGTCCGCGTATGACTTTTTGTTGTTTCTATCAAATACTTCGTCGTTACCTTCATTAACAATATTATTATCAAGCGGTTCATCATCAGTATTTGAAATAACTTTTCTCTTTCGTCTGGGATTTCCATCCGACTCCGAATGAGTCTTCCTATTTGCAACAATTTTCTTTCTATTCATTACAACCAAATCATTATTATTTTGCTGATTATTCAAAATCAACAAACTTTTCAAATCGTCCAACTTTCTGGCCACACTGTTTTCTAAGCAGGCCATTTTGCTCTCCAGAGCATCATTGGAAGATCTGATCAGTCTATCGATTCCCCTTTCTATCGCGATATTAATGTGTGCCTCGATGCTCTCCCGCACACCAGCAAACGAATCAGTGATGGATTTGAATTTTTCCATCTCCTTCTTCACATCACTAATGAGCGAAAGAACATCATCCTTTGGCATCACATCAGCCATCGCGGCACCTTCCAAGCAATCAGCACATTTAAACAAAAGCGCCGGTGTATCTGAAACCCAACCGGCCATGGCTCTCGTAAGCCCAGTACAGCGCTGGTGATAGCCATTCTCGCAAACTGAACATGCAATTCTAATATCCGATATGGTTATTTTTTCATTACACTTCACACATTCACCCATCATTCATGCATAAACCAAACCGGCCCGACACACAGCTGGGGGAGAAATCAAAGCAAAGTGAACCATGCAAAAACAATAGACAATGCATTCAATATACCACGGTACGACGCCGCTTTGTTTGAGCGATCGCCGCACGGCGATTATTGACACAATTTACAGCACAAAATAGAAGTATTTACAAAACACTTTCTACTTATCTGTTTAAAGCACAACTAGTCACTTGCTTAGTTGAAAAAAATTTCACAAAAAGCCACCTATTTCACACAAAATTTATCACAATTTGACTCAGCACTAAAGACGCACAAGTTACCATGTTCGCCATTCAATACAATCAATACAAGAGCGCCTTGGAGCTTAATCACCAACGCCTTGATGTCTTTGTGCACGTTACTTCTCTTATCCACATACTCGTGCAGCTCGTCCACTAACTTTTTCGCTGCCTCTACCCTCGGTGGTTGTGGTAGTTTCGTCCACGCGCTATACTGCTGCTGAGCCTGCTGCTCGTTCGTGTGCTGCTTTTGCACCTGCTGGGTTTGCGGCGGCGGTGTCCTCACCAAGCCACTCTTGACAAACGGATTTGTCGCTTCTCTCTCAACTTCGATTTCAATTACTTCCATTCTTCAGGGTCCCCACTCCGGGCCGCTATCTCCACTCGTTGTAGTAGTCGCTTTTGATCCCTAGGTTATCTTTGCGAGCAGGGAGGCCTAGCGAGGGTTGAACACGTACCTTCATAGGGTTCGTGTCCAGAGCCGGATCAGCGTAAGCCAGGAGTGCTCTCAACTGGGCCTACTACCCACCTTAATTGGTGCGAGTATTGAACGTACCCGGAGGCCTGCCAAGGTTTTAACGGGACGGAGGCAGACGTACTGTTGGTCCGCTCGCCGTTTCAAGTCGGTATCACCCTTCCTTACTCAGGGAACAGAACAGCACGAATGTCAGCCCATCATCGTCATCCGATCCGTTATCCGCATCATGTCCGTTGTTGTTCGCCGTGGCCAGTATATAATAATCAGGGTCTTATTGGTATCGAACCTGATGTGCCGGTTGGCACTCCTGCTGGGCTTGTGTGCTTTGAGCGGTACACAGTCGCTTTGCTAGGGCCTACTTGCGGACACATGCAGCTTTTTATAGAAGTTCAACAGAGCCCACTGCCGAACCCCACCACATCCTAGACAGGTCCCCTAACTCGCAGTGGCCATGGGGAGGGGTCGTTAAGCCCTTGGACTAGTCCCTGCCCCCCACCCCCCCCCCCCCCCCCCCGTGTGTGTGTGTGTGTGTGTGTGTGTGTGTGTGTGTGTGTGTGTGTGTGTGTGTGTGTGTGTGTGTGTGTGTGTGTGTGTGTGTGTGTGTGTGTGTGTGTGTGTGTGTGTGTGTGTGTGTGTGTGTGTGTGTGTGTGTGTGTGTGTATGTGTGTATGTGTGTATGTATGTATGTGTGTGTGTGTGTGTGTGTGTGTGTGTGTGTGTGTGTGTGTGTGTGTGTGTGTGTGTGTGTGTGTGTGTGTGTGTGTGTGTGTGTGTGTGTGTGTGTGTGTGTGTGTGTGTGTGTGTGTGTGTGTGTGTGTGTGTGTGTGTGTGTGTGTGTGTGTGTGTGAGTGAGAGAGAGTGTGTGTGTGAGTGAGAGAGAGTGTGTGTGTGTGTGTGTGTGTGGGTGTGTGGGTGTGGGTGTGTGTGTATGTGTGTGTTAAATAATTTCACTAGGTTTTCTCGGAGATGGCTGAACCGATTTTGACAAACTTAGATTCAAATGAAAGGTCTCGTGGTCCCATACGGAATTCCTGAATTTCATCCGGATCCGACTTCCGGTTCCGGAGTTATAGGGTAAATTGTGCTCAATATTGTATACCGTCACTTAAACCGGCGAAACAAAAAACGTAAAAAAATGTCTAAACTGGTCTCAAAACTACACAAATCGATAGTCATTATCAGTAGGCAACTAAACAAACCGATTCCGGCTATCCTGGTTTTCGGTATCCGGTTCCGGAAGTACCGGAAATAGTGGTCATATATACCAAAATGGATCTCACTCACTTTTCTCAGCGTTGGTTTTGACCGATTTCTACGAACTTAGATTCAAATGAAAGGTCTTCCGGTTCCATACGGAATTCCTGAATTTCATTTGGCTTCGACTTCCGGTTCCGGAGTTATAGGGTAAAATGTGTTTAATATTGTACACCGTCACTTAAACTGGCGGAACAAAAACCGTAAAAAATGTTATAAACTGGACTCTAAACCGTTATTCCCAATCCTAGGGTCAATTGAAAGGTGTTATGGTCCTACCAAAAATTGCTGCATATTTTCGGATGCGACAAACATTTAAATCGTAATTTAGAGTGCGTACAAGTAGAGTTTGTATGTCATGTTAGTTGGTGGCCGTACGAACCGATTTTGATTATACCGGTTCTCGGTTCCCGGTGCCGGAAGTGCATATAATAGTGAACCCACTTCGTTTTCTTAAGGATGACCTACGCAATCAAAGCACCTTTTTATTATGTATGTTATACTATTTAATGCACAAACAATCTCTTGGTTTCTTTCAAAAATCGAAGAAAAAATTTTTGAATGGAATACCACAATATTATACATGAGAAAGGCATCATTACACCAATAGGTGAATTAAAACTGGTTTTTCTTTTTAAGTCGGGTCCGGTCGGTGTTGTTATTCCATCAACGGTTTGACGCGTTGCATCTCCATTCGGGTGTTTCGATTTTACGTTTAAATTCAAAATACAGTCCGGATAGTCGATTAAAGTGTCGGAAATGAACTGTTCGCCTGGTTTTGTAGGGTCTACGGAATCTACATTAACTATTTCTGAATCATCATCATAACTGGTATCCATGAAGATTACCTCATTAACACCGTGAAAAAAGAAACGATAAATTCATGTCTGATTTTTAATATTATTTACATTTCTTTGTCGCCAATCAACTACCCAATTCCAAACTGTTTCGCTACGTAACCAACTGATAGAAGGCGGTAATATCTTCCTGCAAATTTCTGGTGCGCCACTAACTAAATCGTTATGCAATAGCTGCTGGTAAATAATGATTCCTTCCACGTTAGCCATCCTTGTCAAGACTGAAATCACTGAAACATTTTCACATCACGGACTATTGATGAAATATATGAAGCGAATAATTACACTATGCATAGATAACAATTAAAAAAAATCATAAGACTGTTTATGAAAATCTCTATCTCTTAATAGAATTGATTTCTACTTGGTTCATAAATCCTAGTCTTATGTAAAGCTGTAAATCATTTATTTTTTAGGTTAAGTTTGCATGTGAATTCATATGTTTTATCTTGTGTCTGTATAGTTTTAGAGAATCAATCAAATTTCATGATTTTCTTGATCGACTGGATCAGACGCTCCCAACAACCACCAAAGTGTGGAGCAGCTGGCGGATTGAACGTCCATTTGGTGTTTGAGCTAACGAATTCAACAATAATGTCGTTTTTCATTGCTCGATTCGTGCAATTTTCGTGCAGACGAGCAATCAAAACCGGTGCACAGTGTTTTATTGATTTGCACCGTACGAAAAAAATGCACTTTCGGGGCAATTATCGGGTAACTGTTTTGCACCCGTTTTCTATATCGAGAAGCAAGCGTGCAAACCAAACTTTCCAAAAATGTTTCATTGATCGGCTGTCAGGGCAAAACACTGGCACCGAGCGAGTGGAATCAATGAAAAACGAGTGCTTCGCGCAATTCACGGGAAGCTCCGAAGAAGTTTGTTCCTCGATCGTTGATGATTTCCAGTGGCAAACCCCTTCTTGCAATTGAATTGAGAAGCACAAGAATGCACGAATCTGTGGTCAGAGAGTGTGCAATTTTAATGTGTACACTTCTGGTTTTCATTCAGGTAAGAAGAACATCCCACCTTTTCTCGATTCGTCTGCCGACTAGTACCAACATCGGCCCGAAGTAATCGTGCGCAGCAAGACGGACGGGTGGCAAGTTTCCCATCGCAGGAGGCTATGGCCTTGAATCTCGTATCTTGCAGCGCTGGCAATTTCTGCGTACACGATCTAGTTCTGAACGTAGACGAGGGATGTTGAACTTGAGTCGCAGCTCAGCACTGAAGTAAAATCGGGTTTGTACTTTCGTCTGCCCACTCGCAGGCATCGATACGACCTCTCATTCGAAGGACTCCATACTCGTCGATAAATGGACTCAACTTATACAACGGCAATGTGTGTTTCCATGATGGCTCCTTCGAACTGCTGCCTTTTCGCACCAACTGTATTTCTGCGGAATACGCTTGCATTTGAGCCAACCGATAGATTCTCTGCCAATATCAGCTCTTCTTGCGTTAATGGGCCAGTCCTGATAAAGTCCTTCTTAGCACGCTTGCGAAGATTCATAATGAAACAGTGCACAAACAGCACATCGAGAGTTGAGAAATAAAGTATCTCGATTTAGAAAAAGGAAATATTCATAATGCCAAGTGCATATAACAATGGGAAGAAGTCCTTGGTTTTCTCATATAGATAAGTTATGCAATCACTGCGAAAACCGATTTTGGAACCAAGGCTCGAAAAGCTGAGTGTCATATACCATTCGAATCAGTTCGTAAAGATCAGAAATTGTGTATGTATATATGTATGTAACGTTTTTGAGCGACCAATTTTCTCAGAGATGGCTGAACCGATTTTCTTGTGGTCCCATACGAATTTCATCCGGATCCGAGTTCCGAAAGTCAGTGTTTTCAGTATTTTGAAATCACACTCCTGTATAGAAGACAGAAGACAGAAAATTAAACCCTTATCCATCCTAATTAAAGTTGGACCTCTCAATAGCAAATTTTCGGAACGGCAATCCCTCTTCGAGAGCAAATTTTAGATGGAAGGTGAACCTTTTAAATGAGCAAATTAATTATATAAAAATGTCCTTTTGAACCTAGCTAAAATTCTCAGATGCACACTTTAGAAGACACACAAATCATCGGATATTATTGCTTTTCGAAAATCTATTTTTTGCTCTTTAAGAGGTTTGCAGGTTTGCTCTCTGAGAATTTGGTCTTTGATAGGTCCAGGTCTACATCCACAATCTTGAAGAGAGCGTCTTTTGCTCATGAAGAATTATTATTTGTGAAAAAAATGTTCAAAATTTTCGAATATTTTTTATTTGCACGTACAATTTTGGTACCACTCTAGATTTTACACCAAAAGTAAATTATTGATGAGTAAATTAGGCTGTACCTTTTTCAGGTTTTCACAAAATGTGGACGGGTATCATATCAGACTTAAAAATATCATTCGCCTATGCGTCTCCATCAAATTGGTTCTGAAATTATACACCAGTCGCTTTCATAACTAAATACCATGCGTTTTCATCTACAGCTTGACGTAATTAATAATGATACAAGAATTTCATTCCTTATGTTATTTACACACGACCGCACGCCTGGCTTGATTTATCAAGCAATAATGTTGGGAATGCTCTAGAGCCGACCAGTGAGGGAAACATGAATCAGAAATAATGCATTGAAAAATATTTAGTTTTTTATATACTGAACTGATAAGTAATTTTTCTAACATTTATTGTATTCAAATCAATGTAAGTACACAGTAGTTAACTTTAATCACTCATTTTTGCTATATTTAGTGAAACCTCTAAGGAATATTAAAACATAGTTCTTTTGCAGACAAGGGCAGTATTTACCAGTCCACAAAAACTCTTCAGCTATCAGTTTTAGGGCTGTTCATCGACGTTCTGTATCACATGGTATGAATAGCCTAGTTTTTTTAGATTTCGCGTATTTTTGAATTTTTCTTGATTTTACGTTTGGTATCTGAGAATACTTTTTTCTGCAAATAAACTATAATTACAAGCAAATACTGTAGCCAGCGGTTTATGTTGAACAGTTATGTGACGTTAGCAGTTCATCATAAACTGCTGACGCACTGATGAGCTGAATGCGAAACGTAAAAATAAAAATTAGTCATGTGCACTTTAGCTTTTTTTCACATGAAATATATTTTGGAAAATTCGGAAAAAAACTAGAAAGGTTTCCGATAATTCCTAAAATATTACTGAATTTGTTCAATTTTTTTTTGCTAAAGAGGTTTCTGAAAAATTTAAATGAAATGAAAATCAGAAGAACTTCACTAACTCCACAAATATGGCAGTTAAAGAGTTAAAATTGCGGGAAAATCATCTCCAATACAAAACTCTTTTCAAACAGCGTATGTCAATTCAATATCTGTTTGGGGCAGTTTTTATATGCATACCCGGCTTCACCCTTTATATAGATTGCCTGGGAAAATACGAAAGAAATTAATTTTTTGATAAACTAATTGTACAACAAATTACCAAGCTCATAATTTTTTTTGCGCTCCTTCGATGTTGGCGTCCGAGGAGGTCGCCTCACCCTCACTACGGCTCTAACGTGCATGGTGAGGGTTATTGAAACACGGTTGGCCGAATCAAGTGTTTTGCACATACATTTGTGTTGTACTCATTCGCACTAATATATTCATAGCAAAACAAATCACATCTCAAGGAAAAACACATCTAAGTGAAAAATTATCTAGTCTTCCATCTTAGTGAATTTACACGACAACAAATTGCTTTCGTTATGTATTGAAATCATATGAATCGATCGTGCAAATTTTTATCAGTGTAGGCGTTTTCTAATGATAAGAAGAACAATCCTACGCTCTGCTATATCCGGAATGATAATGAACATGAACTTAAAACTGGCGACAGTGTTCAGTTTGATCGTCAATGGAAATCTTTTTACAAACGAAAGATCGATATCGTTAAACGCTAATATCGTAAAACTATTGGTGGCCTTCTTTAAATGGTCCATTCTTGCACGTTTCTCTGTTTAGGGAAATATTTTGTTATTTCCCAAAACTGTTTCTTTCTTATCTATTCTAGGGCATTGTTGTCTGGAAAACCAAGATTAGATTTGTCTGGTCCGGTTCCTGTTTTAGACAATCATTTACATGTGAAGCGAAAGCTCATTGTCATTATTGCAGTTCAAGGACAGGATGCTAAATTTATTGGATTCGTCCAAGTGTCGTCTACCGGATATCAAAATGATATATCTTGACACGTATTGGCTAGCAAAATTTATTGAATTTTACACACTCCTATCTTACACTTGAAAAGCTCCAAATATTTTTCATTTAATATGTTTTTTGAAATCATCTTTTATTACACATTTTGTGTACTTTATTAGTAATGTTCTATGTGTCGCAAAAGAAAATAATGCTTGTTATAATATATGTTCGGTCTATAAACAACGTACTCGAACCTGTATTTTGCAAAGAAAAATAATTTACAGGTATCACATGATGAAAATTTGTTTGAATCGAAACGCGCCTCTATATTGTGTCATGATATATACAATGGAAATATGGTAAATCTATGAAAATCAGGACACTGGTCAGTAAGGTAAAATTTCATTTTCAATCGAATAATATAAGATGAAAATGAAATTTATGGCCGCTGACCGTCAGCATATCCCTACTAATTCATTTGACTTTTGCTGCCATTTTCAAGTGAAGCTCCCGGATTTCATCGTCAGTTGATTAATCGTACCTAGTCATTTGAAGTTTTGCTTGCTCAGTTTCGAGTGCCAAGTAGTGTAGCTCCTTCATTGCCGTCGCTCTTGGTAGTAAGCAAGCTCGAACGAATAGAATTATAAATGGATTAAAGTATTAAAAATGAAAACTGAAGAAGGAAACAACTAATTTATGTGTATTCTGTGATTAATATTTCAGCTATCTGGTTTGTCTTTCATCTATTATCTTGAACCAATTCGAATGGTTACATGAACCTCATTTGAAGGCCGCTCTCACACTATTGAAAGAGATATTATGTCACTTCAAGAGATCATTTGACGGTGATTAAGCTGAGCCTCGATTGAAAAAAAAAACGAGTGATGAACTGAATGATGCCCGTTCGGGCCGTCAGCAAACATTGTGTGTGTCAGAGAGTGAAGTTTACTGCATTAGAGAGATCGTCAATGTGTTCCACATTCAGTTTCAATTGAATTGAATGAAGTTTTACAGCACTGGCACTGTTCTTATAAACCTGTTGTTGTATGTTCGAGCCCCGACCTGGAAGGATTCATAGTGTAATCGTAGAATCGTAGCACCAGCCATGCAATGGTTCTGTGCACTCTGAATCGGCTGCGAAGTCTGTTGACACAGAAGATCAAATTCCACTACAGGAATGTAATACCAATGCTTATTATATGAACGCGTGAATGGTTACTTTTGCTTAACTTTAGAGTGCGGTATGTTCTCGTAGAACTTGAGGCCTTGAGGTCTACCAACGAAACCTATGACATTAGTCAGTTTCTGTTTTGTGACCCATACCCGTGGTATCACATTCAATTAATTGCATCATTGTGATGAGTTATGAGGTAGTGCTTTTGCATCCAAAAACTTCTTGGTGTATAGGCCTTAAGATCTACCAACGTAACCAAGTACACGGTTCATGTTCGTGATATCACATGAAAATCATTTGCTTTTTGTGAATATTCTAGGTTATCCAAAAACTACCTGGAGTTCGGGTCTTAAGATCTACCAGTATAAAAAACTGCAATAACGAACTTATTGATCGCGGTCTATACTCGTGATACCATTCACAATTAATAGGTTTATTGTAGATAGTCAGGGTCACCCAAAAACTACCTAGAGCTAAGGTTTTGAGATCTACCAGCACAAAGAACTGCGTTAATCAAGTAAACAATATGTAGCTCCATGGCTATGAGCAGCATTTAACAATTATACATAAGCTGCGGATTGTTTGTGTAGATCTTAAGATCTGTTTTCACTGAAGTTTTTGGATGACAGTGAATGTTCCTGGATCATATCAAAATAGACAAGTAGGCAATATGAAGCTCCACGACTATGAACAGCATTGAAAAATTATACATAAGTTGCTGATTTCTCATGTATATCTTAAGATCTGTTTTTACTGAAATTCTTGGATGACTGTGAACGTTTCTTCAAGTGACTTGGGTTTCCACAATCCCATGTTCTGTCATCAATTCGTCCCATGATGATGCTTCCTCCCATTACATCCTCATGATAAATGTTTTATATTGATATAATGCAATGTAATACAGTATGATAATATATAGCATATAATATAGTATAATATAATATAATATAATATAATATAATATAATATAATATAATATAATATAATATAACATAATATAATATAATATAATATAATACATTACGAGCGTTGTTATCTATGGATTTAGCCTAAAAATAAAAACAGTTATATATGATCGGAAATGATTTTATTGTTTTTCATAATATTCCCCTGGATGATCACACTTTTGCATACGCTTGAACCAATTTTCATAACATTTTTTCGACTCTTCTTGAGGTACCCCCAAACACATGATTTTTTAACGCTACAACAGATTCTTCAGGAGTATTGAATCGCTCTCCACGCAGTTTATTCTTCACACTAGGGAACAAATAGAATCGTTAGGTGCCAAGTCAGGGTTATACGGCGAGTGGCCCATAAATTTGACGTTTTGGGTGCTCAAATATTCGGTTGTTTGAGCCGATGTGTGAGAGCTTTCATTACCGCGATGAAGAATGAATTTGCGTCTTGTGTTCACGAAAAACTTCTGGTAAACAAATGTAGCTATACCAATCTGAATTGATGGTCTTCCGATTCTCTAAAGCAACGGTCCGCTTACACCGAAAAAACAAGCCATCATTTACTTTGAAGTGCTTCGAACGCGAACAACTTTTGTTTTTTTAAATAATATTTTTTTGTATTCGATCTCGCTGTCACCCTTTTTCTAGGGGGAGAGGAGCTTCCATTTCCCTCCTGCGAGGATTGAGGGGCACTTTGTTCGTGGCTCATCTCGTCGTCCATTGACGCATCGGTGGCATTGTTGATTTCCGTCTTCTTTTCGTTTTCCTTGTTATCCGCAGTCTTGATCTCGTTGCTAGTTACTGTAGAAGCGCCTTGTTGTATATTGGTTGCAGTTGCTGTTTGGTTAGATGGTGAAGGTGTTTTTGAAACAGGAGCACTGCATTCACTAGTTTCCGTTGTTGAGCGGTTGTCCTTGTTTTTGTTTGTTTTTTTTTTGTTTTCGCCGTTTCAGTGCAAGGTTTGCCGTAGTGTGCAGGTTGTTCACAAAACTGACATGTAACCAGTTGATTTTCATACGTAATCAGCGTTTTACACGGATGTATTCCACCTTGACCACAAACGATGTAAGATGGAATTGCTTTACGTAGTTGCATACGTACCACTCGCACACCATTCCGGATACCGGGGAAAAAATTCCGCCATACTTCCCTTTCGATGGAAAGAACTTCGCCGTGCTGCGACATGTTTTCCCGAACATACCCATCGCTGGTCTGCGGGGGAAGGTCATGCACGCGTACTTCTATTGCATTGTCCACCATGTACACAGGAATTTTATATTTAAAATTGTCATGATCAATACTATGCACCTCGTTGTTAACCGAAGCGAATGCAATTGCATCTCTTTCACGTTTGAACATAATGTACACACAGTTAGACGCCTTGTTGAATTGAATTTCACTTACATTATTAGCGTCTAGATGCATTAGTTCTTTAAGTAAGATTTCAATTTCATTTGATGCTGGTCTAACTTTGCAGCGCTTGAAATCAATACAAATTGAATTTGGTCTTGTAGGCCAAGTTTCAGGCTTTGTTAAAGTACGATTCAGACGGTCCGGCTTCATCCGTCACCGTCACCGGAACGTTAACGTCCGTTTCCGTCATTCTGATTCACACGATCCGGTTTCCTATCCGTGTCCGTCATGTCATTTTCTTACACGCAGAATTTGAAGAACTTAGTTTCGCACAATTTTATTCCACTAATACAAAATCTGGGAGCTTTTGAAGCCAATCGATCTGTTGTTTTCCTACCTTTTAATCGAATAAATAACTTTCAAAATTAACTAGAAAGAGGAAAAAACAAAACAATCAGCTCCACTCAACAACGTAACGTACTTTGCAAATCTACTGATAAGTTTAATTACTTATATGTGGTATATTTCGTTTAAGAGTGTGATCTTGACACCGAATACATGCATAACAAACGTCAGTTCAATACCGTAATCATATGAATCGCGCATGTGTGCGATAATCACAGTTCGTCAAATTTTCTTTCAGAGATATGTTGATGGAGCTTGCCGTTGACGGACGTTGGCGTTCCGGATCTCTGCTGGATCGTGCGAATGCGCAAAGGGAAAACTCATTTGACTAATTTTGACGGAGGCTGACGTTCCGGTGACGGTGACGGAAGAAGCCGGATCGTCTGAATCGTACATAAATCGTATTTGCCCATTTCGTACACTCTATTGTTCACTACACTGTATTGTCTTTGTTTCTGTTGTCTCGACCGTAAACGATTTGCGACTGTGTCTAATGAGATGAGAGCACGAACGGAGGATTCTTAGTGTCAGTAGGATCCATAGTACTAGCCATGCAATGATTCTGTACGCTAAGAATCGGCTAAGAACGCGGCTCGTATACAATTTTTACGTAAACAACATCGATAAATGTATCAACACATCTTGCACACTAAGACGATTTGCCGACGACAGCGTTGTGTCCATTATAGGACCCAAAGCGGGCGATCTGCAAGGGACGTTACAAGATACTCTTGACTACTTATCAACATGGGCTCTCCAACTGGGTGAAAGAAGAGATTCGTGGAATTTCGGATTTCATACGCCCTCAAGTGATCCCAAAATTGTTTCACAATAAATTTAGATCAGTCGACTGTGAGAAGATGTTCTACACTGACGGATCACAACTGGCTTCGGTATATTCAATGAAAACTTCACCGCATTCTTTAAACTCAATGATCCAGCTCCAGTTCACGTCGCAGAGCTAGCTGCAATTCAGTATACCCTTTGAGATCATCGACACTCTGCCCACAGATCACTACTTCATTGTATCGAACAGTCTCAGCTCGATTGAGCCTCTCCGTTCAGTGAAGACTGGAAAGCACTTACCGTATTTACTGGGGAAAATACGGGAACAATTGAGTGCTCTATCTGAAAAATCATGCCAGATTACCTTGGTTTGGGCCCCTTCACATTGTTCCATACGGGGCAATGAGAGGGCGGACTCACTAGCCAAGGTGGGCGCACTAGAAGGTGAGATTTATGAAAGACCAATTTGCTTCAATGATTTTTTCAGTTGTTGTCGTCAGAAAACATTATCAGCTGGCAATATACTTGGAATAGTGGAACTCTGGGACGATGGTTACACTCAATAATTCCACAGATATCGACGAAAGCTTGGTTCCGGAGGTTAGACGTGAGCCGAGACTTTATTCATGTAATGTCAAGGCTCATGTCTAATCATTATATGTACAGCTTTCATCTCCGTCTTGTGGGGCTCGCCGAGAGTGGTGTCTGCGTTTGCGGTGAAGGTTATCATGACATCGAGCGTGTTGTTTGGATGTGTGTCGAGTATTGTGATGCCAGGTCCCAACTCATAGATTCCCTTCGGGCCCGAGATATACCACACTTCGTACCAGTCCGCGACGTCTTGGCAACTCGGAATCTTCCTTATATGACTCTCATTTACAACTTCTTGAAAACTATCAATGCTCAAATTTAGTGCTCTTCCTATCTCTTTCTCGTCTACAGCTCTATCGCACTCTTCTTTACGTTGCTGACAGTATGGCCTGTATAAACGATGATTCGGAGCATGCACCTGCCTTGAACTGACTGAGTTGCTGGAAGCTACCCAAAAACGTCACACCAACAAAGCATCCCAATCCAGAATAATCTCTTCATTGCTACAAGCTGAAGAACATGAAGATTCATCGAACGCAAAGTGTGTTGAAAAGATGTATGCCACAAACACAATGTATTTAAATTTTAATTCAATACTGTGTAGGTCCCACCCTCCCTATGTCCCTTTACTAACTCTAGGGGAGTATGCCGCCCCGTAATTCGGCATCCCTTTCTCTTTTCCTAACAATAAGACAATCGGCCACGTTAACCTAAAGCAAATGAGCACAATAAAATTTTATTTGAAAAAAAAAATGTTGTTTACGTAAAAATTGTATAAAAGGGGGCTTAAGCATGAACCCTGAGGAAGACCCATGTAACTGAATTGTATTGTCGACAAATCACCATGCGCAAAATTTTCTATTTCTCGGACAATAGATTATACAAAAAGTTATTCAATATTGGTGAAATACCATGTTAAAGCAACTTATCAGATAGGATGTTTATTCAAACTGAGTCAAAAGTCCCCTTGATGTCTAGAAAAACTGACGCCATTTGTTTTTTACGAGCAAATGCCATTTAAATTTAAGTTGAGAGCAACGCATGACAATCGTTCGTTCCTTTGCTCCTGCGGAAACCAAATTGTCTATCTGAAAGTAAGCCAGTAGTCTCGACCCAATTGTCTAGACGAAACAGAATAATTTTTTCGAACAAATTCCGGATACAGCATAGCAATCGGCCGATACGAATTGTGATCGGAGGCTGGTTTTCCTGGTTTTTGAGTGGCGATAACTCTTAATTGTCTCCAGTAGTGTGGGATAATATTATCCTCAAGAAACTTATTGAATAAATTCAATAAGCGTGTTTTGGCAGAGTCAGGCAAATTTTTCAACAAGTTGAATTTGATTTTGTCTAAACCCAGAGCTTTATCGTTACACGACAAGAGCGCAAGTGAGAGCTCTACCATCGAAAAAGGTGTTTCGTTTGTATCTGATGTCGCTTAGCGGAGATCTTCTGGTCCAGAGCAGAGTCTGGGCAGGTACTTTTTTAGCGAAATCGAATATCCAACGGTTTGAATATTCCTCGCTTACGTTCGTGGTGTTTTGGTGGCGCATACGTCGGGCTGTGTTTCAAAGAGTGGTCATCGATGTTTCTTTTGTTAATTCGTCATCAAACCGGCGCCCGTAATTACGATGATTATCAGGTGTTCCATTGGCTCTAAACTGTTTGAACGAGGAGGTTCTTTCCGCGTTCAGTGATGAGCACACTTTGTCCTACCACGGAATGGGAGGACGGAAGTTAGTTAAAACCAACCCTTACTAGGTAGCTTATGAGAGGAAATATATCTCATTTTCCAGTTGCTACGAGGGATGGCCGAGAATGTGCCTTCGAGAGGGTCGTCTGAATCGTATTAGTCTGTTGACATAGTGATTTGCAGATGGGCTTGATGGTGTAACGCTCTTTAGCATTTCTGCAAATGTGCGCTTGGAGCGTTTCCTTAAAGAGTGCTTTAGGTTATCTCCACGCAATTTGTAGGCGGGACATGCTGAGTGATCATGTGGACCCTTCTTGCAGTAGAGACACTTTTCAATGTCTCTTCCGCAAAAGCCATCCGCGCGACACTCTCCACACTTCGAACAACGGGGCCGATTCGCACAATGGGAGGCTGTGTGTCCCAATTGTTGGCAATTAGTACAGTTCATAACCCGCGGCACGAAAAGACGTACGGATAGACGAACCCTGTCCCGAAGAACATAATTTGTAGAACCGAACCAGCGAAGGTCACACGATACGAGTTCGATTGAGGATAAGATTTTGACCCATCCTCGGCGATCGATACTGAATGAAAGCGTTTGCAATCCAGTATCTTCAAATTCTTGAGTAAGGGTTTTTTGAAACCGCCAACCCCGTGTTCAAGAATATCTGCGCAAGTCAAACTAGCATCTGTGACCACGCCGTCTTTTTAGACTTCACGAGCTTAGCGGTTGGCGGTTCAATGCATAGGGCACCAGTTGTCGTATGTTCGAGCCCCAACCTGGAAGGATTCGTAGTATCAGTAGGATCGTAGCACCAGCCATGCTATGATTCTGTACACTCTGAATCGGCTGCGAAGTCTGTTAAAACAGAAGGTCAAATTCCACTACAGGAATGTAATACTAAGACTTTGCTTTGAGCTGATTTCGAACGATAGAGATCATTTCGAACGATCTTGTTAGCCTGCTTTAAGCTGGTCAACGAGACCCGGAGTTTGTCGGTGCGCATTTTTACAATTTGTGTGACAGTAGGGTAATGTGACATCTGGTTCGAAATATTCCTTAATCCGGGGGGTTTTATTACTGTTAACAACAGGCGGTTTTAGATCTGTCTGCCCGATAGTTACAGTGCAACTGAAATTTCGACTTTAATTTATCAATGGTTTCGTCGAATGCTGCAGTCTTAGCTTTCACTGCCTGAAATTCTTCTGAATCATTTTGCGGTTGATGGTCGAATAGTTGAATAGTTGTTCTTCTAAATTATACCCCGATATTCCCGGTGAAGCTGTCGTATAATCTGGCATCTCGTTGTCGCTGGAAGCAGACCCTGTCAGCTTGGAGCGATCTCAATCTTCAGTTCAGCAACGCCATCGCACGGCGTCTCATTCAACATGTCATGTCAATTGTATGGGTGCGCAGCCCTGCTATTTTGGCGCGTACGAATTTGACATTTCTTTCCCCTACTTCTATGTATGAGATTCGATGCGGACTCACCTGAGGGCGACATGCTCGCAAAAAAGGATGTTGCCAATTATATGTTCGGGAAATGTGAGAGCTGGATATCTTGTTAATATGATGTCTTTGCTGGAAGTTAGTTGCTGTGCATTTTCAACAGACACAGGTCGATATGAATGTTATCCACATGAGTCGCACACTTGCATTGTAGTAATCACAGTAATTGCGTACTGCTTGAAAACAAAGTGTTCAATCATACTATCTTTTACTTTACGACGCTTAGACGAACAAGGATTTTTTTCGATTTTGTTTTCAAAATATCTCGAAATCAGCTGTTCACATAGTCTTGATGTCAAAGAATAATTTATTCAAAATATCATGAGGTTTAAAAAAAATAATAAATTTGGCGACGGAAAAGCCAGATTAATTTCAAAAACGTGCTTAATCCACCTAGCAGTGAGATGATAACTTTTTTTTATCAATCCGCATGTGTTTTTTGCATGAATATTCTTCGGTGTTTCAGTTTTCATGACATTATTTAAATGACCGTGGTTTTAAGCGGCAATTTAAAATTTTAATCACTCATTACTCTGTAATGTCGGAACTGCAAATCGGATCGAATTTGAATCTAAAAGTGTAACAATCGATTAAACATTCCATGATATGTCGAAGCAATTTCCACTTTAGAGTTTAGGGTAATTTAAGGTACTTCTAGAGCCGGTATTCAGGAACCAGCATAACCCAAACCGATTCGTATGGCCATATGACGAATAAATTGCAATATTTTTGAGTCCAACTTTAAAGCTTTTCGGGATTGTCATCTTCTATATCGCTTTAAATTTTAAAAATTCATCGTCCTACAATTCCATAATCGGAAGTCAGAATTGGATAAAATTGGATTTATTTAATTTGAACTTTTGTTTCTGAAATTCGATTTGGCTTTTTTTGAGAAAACGATTGAGCTTTGAGAAACGATTCGATACTGGAACCGGAATTCGAAATTCGCTGTAGCCGAAGTCAGACAAATTCACCTAAGTAGCTGTATACATTTGTTTACATTTGTTTCAAAATATTTGAAAATCAATGTAGACATCTTTGAGGAAAAAAACGATATATATATATATATATATATATATATATATATATATATATATATATATATATATATATATATATATATATATATATGTATATATAGATATATATATATACATATATCTTTTTGAGGAATCGTAGTGCGAATTAAATTTCCGAATTCCGAAACGAAAACTGAATACAACCAAAAATGGAATAAGTTTATTTGGTTATCGACTATCCAAATCTGCTAACCCAATAAACCTGATTAATTTATATGAAATAGACATTTTTATACTTGGAAGTTGGATCTGACTGAAAAACAAGATGTTTTATAGAATTTTAAAACTATTCATCTTAGATCTTAGATCGGTTCAGCCATCTACGAGAAAAATGAGTTACACAGTTTTAATTTCGTTTCACATATTATCCTGTAGTTCCGGAACCAGAGGTCGGAACCAAACATAATTCAGGAACTTTGTTTGGGAGTATACGACTATTCATATGAATCTGAGTTTGTAGAAAACGTTTGAGTCATCTCCGAAACAATTGAGTAAAATTATTTGTTTGTGGTATATGCAGGCACGTACCCAGAGGGGGGGGGGGGGGCGAGGGGCCCTGGCCCCTCCCGAAATCAGAGCAGTAATAAAAAATGTTTGATTCGAAGCGAACAGGTTCAAAACTAAATAAAATGAAAATAAATACGGAGCAAAATAAACGACAATATTAAAAATACACTTAATTATTCTGGATGACTGGAATATGAAAGTGCGCGAGCTTACCATAGTTGAGCAAGATTCTGCAAGGGGACGGGTATAGCGTGATAGGTGAGTCGATGTCTTTCACGCAGCCCGCCTGGGTTCGATTCCCAACCCCGAACATAGGATCAGAAAGTTTTTCTAGACCGAAGAGGCGAATGACCATAAGGTTAAAACATCTATAATTGAAAAAAAGGATTCTGCAAATTCGAAAGATATCCTGTCGCTGGATCTCGCACATACTTATTTAGGACTGAAAAGACAAGCGCAAGTGCACTTCGAGTACAAGTTTGGATAGATCGATTATTATACGCCAGAGAAATAAATGATTAAACGACAATGGACTGAAGTCGTCGCGGCATGCGTGCCAGGAAGGGAGGCTTAATGGGTCGGAAAGATCATGATGCCTGTTTTCTGGGATTGTCATAGTATAGTTTTGAAGTACTAAATTGATTAAAGACCGAAATCGCTGTAAAGGGCCTTACCTGCAGCAAATGAGCATCGCTACCATTGTTAAAATCAACGATTTAGTTCTCCAATTAATTGCCCATCCACCTTGTTCACCTGATTTGGTCTACTCGAACTGTTATCTATTCCCAAACCTAAAGTCATCTCTGAGAAATCGATGTGAATTTCGTTTTGAAATTTTAAACCGCTACTTCCGGAACCTGTATAGCTAAAGTAAGTTTGTATGGCCATCAACCAATATGACTCACAAATTTTGAAGATGCTTTCCGTTCTCCACGAATCGAAGTAAGGGATCTATCTCGGACCACTTTTAAAATTCATCACAAGTCTTGTGGATTTTTGTGCTCTAGAAATGGACATTTAGGCTGTGAACCATTTTGTGGTTAATTTTAACTTTTGGTTAACACTCGAGTGATTATTTTGATGTTGTCTAAAATAAACCTGCTCGAAAGCATGATTATTTTTGACAGATCGATGGCTATTTTCCGACACTGAAAAAAATCTTGCAAAGAAAATTCTAATATCAATTCTTTAGTCAAAATTATTTCCAGTACAAAATAAACCCAAATAACTTTCCATCCGTCAAACTTTGAAATGGGCCGAAGTTTTAATTAAGCTTAACTACTAGACACTCAAGTGTAAGATTTTAACCAACAGTTAAAATTAACCGCGAAATGGTTCACAGCCTTAGAAGGTCTTAAAAATATGGGATTGAAATAGCATAACATTAAACGTTAAGAAATGTAATATAATAACTTTCTCTCGGTCATAGTCACAAATTTTATTTAAATATCTAATAATGATAGTTTCAGTGTGAAAGTTTAAGGTACCTGTTAAAAACGCCAGTAAATGGCGCACCGGAGATTAACTAATTAGGCAATTTTCAGTAACATTATTTTTTTTATTCTGGGCCCCTCCCGAAACCAAATCCTGGGTACGGGCCTGGGTATATGGTCTTACAAGCCAGTTGTGGTATGTTCGAGCCCTGACCTGGAAGGATTCTTAGTGTCAGTAAGATTCATAGTACTAGCCATGCAATGATTTTGTACACTGAGAATCGGCTGCGAAGTCTGTTGAAACAGAAAGGCCAAATTCCACAAAAGGAATGTAATGCTACGACTTTGCTTTGCTATATGGCTGTTATGTTATTCCAGCATTCATTACTGTAAGTAGTTTAGATGAATATAGTTATGGAATTGTTTTTTTCGAAAATGCTGCATCTTTGCCATCATCTGGTTTACATATGTCATATTCGAACGATTGCGATTGCCAAAAACGAAACGTGCTAAAATCGGTCCGAGGCAAAATATCATGCTGTAGACAGTCTTTTGGGTACTTAGAAACAAATGTATGTAACAGTATAAAAAATCGTGTTTTATGTTGCTCCCAAGCACTTCTCTGCCAGACAGCGCTCAAAACTTTTACTGCTGAAATATGGGAAAAAAACGCTTACAAAAAAATTTCGATATCTCCGTTAAAAATGGACGGATTTTAACAATCTATGGCTTGTTGGATAGGTATTACCGTGCGGAATCTAAGTCTGAAAATATATTCTGTTTTCAAGGTCAATTGTGACAGATACTGTCAAAAAAAATGAAAATTTGACATAAAACTTCGTATAACTCAAAAAGTAAACATACGATCTTAAAACCATTCAATAGCGTTCAGGGTGACGGGGAGACCTTTCACTAGTTTGATCAAAATCGGTCCAGCCATCTCTGAGATCTCGACCACTTAGTTGGCAACACACATACACACACGGACATTTGCTCAGTTCGTCGAGCTGAATCGATTGATATATGACTTTCGGCCCTCCGGGCCTCGGAAAATTTTTCTAAAGTTTGAGCGAATTCTATACCTATTTTTTATATTCATAAAAAAGGTAAAAAGGTCGTATTCTCATGAAATATCAATTTTCTAGATTTAGTTTCTCATAGATCTCGAAAATGACTACATTTAGGAAGTAGCTTCCTATGAGCTTTTTCATATGAGAATACTATTTCATTGCTCAGATACATTTATTCCAGTAAAAACATCTTTTTTCGAGAATTGTTCAAAAACGGGAATCTATTTTATTTATCATCTCTTTCTAAAACACTCAATTATTTCCTTGCAATTTGACGTTTTTTGTGATATGAAATTTAAATAAATCGTGCGGTAAATAACTGAGAATTTTGAGATATAAGATTTATTCGAGATATAAGATTTATTTTTCAACGTATATTTTTTTACAGAAAGTTCAATTGATTACCTACAACTTCTCCTTAGACATTTATTTGTAGAAGCAATAGATTTCTAGTTATAATTGTTTGAAAATAATGTGGCTAAAAACTCAAACGCCCTTTTCAAAAATTGGTCTTGAGAGAAAAAAATCTCTAGACCAGTGAAAAATACTTCTTTTTTTATACCGATCCCACATGTAAAGTCTCATGCATATCCAAGAGTGTCGTGTTAGAATTTGGTCATTTCTGGACGATTTTGCGTAGAATTAGATGCCTCAATATAATATTAATTTCATTGATTTCATGAGTAAATATATGGAGTTGGATAAGAAATCTGCTCCTTTACAAGCTTCTACGCTTGGAGGTACATTTATTGATTGCATATTTGCTAGATATATCAATGTAGAAAGCCGTAGATATATTTCATCTACGGACAACAGGTCAGCTTGGAAATAGATGACGAAAGTCGGCGGCATCCATCGGAATTCACACAATCGATCAACTAACTGATATTCGGAAGTGTAAAGGAAGCGTGCCCGTTACTCGTATTTACGACATCCAGATATGTCTCTGTCATTACCTTTTTTGCTATATGGCACCAGCTTTCAAAGAAGATGTCAAACATGTCCCGGTTTGCTCCCAGTTCCCCTATAGAGATGTAGCTATATTTCTTAAGCAGAAAACTTTTTCAGATATTTTTTACATTATGATTAATATTATTATTATATATCGTTGGTTTTACCCCGACTTTAAATTATGATTTAATTAA
The DNA here is from genome assembly GCF_030247185.1 of Malaya genurostris. Classification (NCBI taxonomy): domain Eukaryota; kingdom Metazoa; phylum Arthropoda; class Insecta; order Diptera; family Culicidae; genus Malaya; species Malaya genurostris. Next base: position 28,651,335 of record NC_080572.1, on the reverse strand, counting down.
TAAGAATTGAGTTCGGTGTTAAGAAATTCTGTAGTTTTTGCGGCGAGAAAAAATTTAAACCCATCTATCACGTAGTTGATAAGAGAATATAATTTAATATATTTATTACACTTTTCTATTTGAAAGTGTTGGACCGAAATATTTTGTTGTTTAATCATTGTGTCAAACACTGTCGATGAGATTCACGTTTTTTCCATCTCTCAGGGTAGTAAGCCCGGAGTGTTTCAGATTTTTCTGCATAATTTACTTTCGGAAAAGTTTTCCATACCTGCCGAAGAGCTCCAAAAAAGTATTCTCGCCATCAGTATGCGGCCTCCTATTACGAAGGACGTATCATCAATTCCCTGAAGAATATATTTGTACGTAAACTTGTAATTTAAAGTAAACACAAACACAAAATAGTATTTATATATGATTGCAAGATAAGGAAGAATTTGATAGGATTGAATGGTTATCCAAAAAAGTATTCTCGCCATCAGTATGCGGCCTCCTATTACGAAGGACGTATCATCAATTCCCTGAAGAATATATTTGTACGTAAACTTGTAATTTAAAGTAAACACAAACATAAAATAGTATTTATATATGATTGCAAGATAAGGAAGAAGAAGAGCTCCAAAAAAGTATTCTCGCCATCAGTATGCGGCCTCCTATTACGAAGGACGTATCATCAATTCCCTGAAGAATATATTTGTACGTAAACTTGTAATTTAAAGTAAACACAAACACAAAATAGTATTTATATATGATTGCAAGATAAGGAAGAATTTGATAGGATTGAATGGTTATACAAACATTACAAATATTATAATACAAACTACTTTTACCCAGATTGGCGGTTCAATGCATACGACTAGTCTTACAAGCCTGTTGTCATATGTTCGAGCCCCGACCTGTAAGGATTTATAGTGTCAGTAGGATCGTAGTACAAGCCATGAAATAATTCTGTATGCTAAGAATCGGCTGCGAAGTCTGTTGAAACAGAAATGCCAAATTCCACAAAAGGAATGTAATGCCAAGACTTTGCTTTGCTTAAATTACGTGCCTGCCATGTTGTCTGACTGTATCTAAAATAGCAATTATGTTTCCTTGGGCACTTTTTGTAACTCTTTTTCCAAATTGTCGGAAGGTAGAAGAAATAAGGAAACCTCTATAAGTGTTAGTACAAATGTTTTGTAAGTTTATTTTCAAGATATAAATTGGCTTCGAGTCAACAAGATGCAGACCTAATGTCGATTAATATCCATTTCAATTGCATTAGTTTATGGGTGAATTTTGCAGCATAGCCCTGTAATATCAGAAAAGAGAATTAGAGGAGAATAAAATATTGGAAAATCAACTACTTACCACGTGCTTTCTCGAACATATATTTGAAGCCTAGGTAATGGAAAGCCATTGAAACTATTTGCTAAAACTATCGAATATCCACCTGTGTTCTCGAATAAAATAAAATCTCCAAACTGTAAATCTGGTAATAATACGCTAGGCCGAATCAAGTCTAATGGATCACATGAAGGACCCCAAATTGCGGACTCTTTTACTGGACCTTCTTTATTCAGGGCAACAGGATAAACCTGTTGCTTCTCGTGACCAGCTGAATAGAATGTACCAAAAATACCATCGTTCACGTAGTAATACATTATCTCTTTTCCATCTTTGTCTTTCACCAGTCGCTTTGACTGCACATGTGTTATTGTTGTAACGGCTGAAGTTGGATAGTAGCGTCCTGGCTCCGCAATGAATGTTACATTTGAATCATTCGCAAAATATGTATCTATTGCTTTGTTGATTTGTTTTGCGTAAGGGTCAATCGGCTTACAATTTGCTCCTGGGAATCCGCCCCCTATATCCAATAGTGTGAAGTTATAACCGATATTCTTAGCTGAATCGAATGTTTTCCGAGCAACTTCGAAAGCACCCATAAAACTTTGCCAATCATCACCAGCAGAACCGATATGAAAGCTTAAGCCGATAACGTTAAGTCCAAGATCTTTGGCTAGACGCAGCAATCCAGGAGCTTCCGACTCAGCATCACATCCGAATTTCTTACCCATCGTACCGTATGATTTTCCCGAATCGTAGCGAAATCGTAGAACTAACAAAGCCTCGGGAAAGTGTTGTTTTATTTTGTGCAGCTCATATTGCCCATCGAAGGTCATTAATTTTATTTCATGCTTCTTTGCGTAGATAAGCGACTCAATCGGTTTTGCTGGTTGAGCAAAAATAATTCTTTCCGGTTTAACTCCCATCGCTAGTATCTGTTCCATTTCTCTCTTACTAGCACAATCGAACCCTGTTCCAAGCTTAGCCAACACTTGCACGATCTCTTGGGTGTCATTACATTTTACGGCATAGAATGGTTTCACTCGGGACATCTGTTGTAGCCAGATGTCGTGCTTTTTCACGATGTCATCCAAATCTACCACGTGGATGGATTCCTCTTGAGGACCATGCTCCAAAATGCTGTCAATCACATTTTGTACTTTGACGTTGTCCGCGAGTATGTTGAATTCACACTTTCTCTCCATCTGGTGAACTCGAGTACTCATTGCAAACTGTTTGTTGGTATCACCGTAGGCTCCGTTATAAAAACCTTATTATAGATTTATATACCAATTTGAGCCAAAGATACTCATTATACAGTACCGTCATTACGCATGGATAGAGTGGTGAAGGACCAGGGGCCAAAAATAATGTAAAATAATTTATAATGTAAGCCGAGGGCAAAGAGATATATATTTGAAAGTTATGTTTAACGTAAAGTTAGTTTCAAAGCACTAAACAAATAGGAAAAAAAATCATATTTCATTGTTCATATAAAATTGACAATGCCTCGAACCGCTAGAAATAAAGAAAGCATTAAAAAACGAACCTTCAACTGATTTTAGAAATCGGTTTACCGAAATATTATTTATATTTCGAATAGCTGTAATATTACAATTCTATTAACAACACCGTCCGTCGAAATATCTGAAGGCGGCCCTGCTCCACGACTGTTTATTATCAATTATCTAGATCATCTATGGACATGTTGATATTGGACTTACGGTGGAATGGCGCCTTTGTATGAAAAGATATAGTGAGGCGAAATTGCGTACACAAACATCAAAATTTATTCTCGTCGGTAATTAGAATTTTTTCTAATGCTAAACCTATCTTGTTAAGTAACCTCCTGTTAACCAAAATATAATAAAGCATGCATGGTATAATCATTTTTTCTTCTTCTTGATTTTGCATGAATCTACTATACTATATGTAAGTATTTATCGAAATAACTAACTGTAAAACGAGTTGATCGCTGAAAATAATTGGCGACAACATATAATTGACCAAGGTTTTTTGGTTTTCGTCCAGCAGATTAGTGGTTTCAATAAAAATTCATTGTTTATTTGGTACCACGAGGCACATGATATACGTCAATATGTCGTGAAAATCGAAGCAACTGTTATCAGATACCTGTTGCATTCCATTTATAATTCATAACCTGTTGTCAAATGGAATCGTTTCGTAGTTCTATTTTTCCTGTTTTACCGTATTGATACAAATGTCGTATACTATTCAAACTATGCTTTTTTAGAGTCTATAAAGTTCTAAAAGTTTAACTTTTTTTATCGCACCAACTTATGATATTCTTGAAGGGTGTAAATATTCCGATGTTGTGTTTCTCTGATGTTTACTTTTTGAGTGATGTAAACTTTTATGTCGAAAATGAAATTTTTTTTATAATATCTGTCCCAATCGACCTTGAAAACTAAAGTTTTCCAATTTAGATACCTTTTGGTAATACCAATCAAACAAGCCTTAGATTGTAATAAAAAACGGAGATATTGATATTTGTGTGTATGCGATTTTTCCGCTATATCTCAAAAGTAGGGGTTTTTGACGAAGCAGGATGAAATGTCGCTTGGAATCAAAATTAGACAGAATTTCCAATCCAATCGTTCCTGAGTAAGAGAAAAATTTAATACAGCTTCACCATAGTATTTTGATTGTTTTTAGCATATAATTGTTCCGAAACTTAGGAAAGTCTTTGAATTTAAAGTGATAACCCATGCATTTTATAACTAAGTTGATTGTAACTGCCCTAAATTATAGCCACCGTAAAATCTCAATATTCTGTTATTCAGTATATTCGAGAAAATACGTATGTTTAATAATTTTTTAATACATTCAAAAAATATCTAAGATTTTTGTACTATTTATTTTAATACTGCAATCGATTACCATTCTTTCTAACCACAATTTTTGAATGACAACAAATATTGATTCAGCAAGCATGCGGATCGATGAGAAAAGGTTTCATCTCACCTAGGTGGATGAAATACGTTTTTGTCTCGTATAGAAAGGTTATGCAATCACTTGAAAAACCGACTAGTAAAAATTCGCCCAGGAGGGCAAGTGTCAGATACCATTCGACTCAGTTCAATGAGCTGAGCAATATATGTGTGTGTGTTTGAGAGTGAATGTGTATATGTCTGTGTATGTGTGTGTGTCAAATAATCTCACTACGTTTGCTCGAAGATGGTTGAACCGATTTTGACAAACTTAGACTCAAATGAAAGGTCTCATGGTCCCATACGGAATTCCTAAATTTCATCCGGACCCGACTTCCGGTTCCGGAGTTATAGGATAAAGTGTGTTCAGTATTGCACACCATCACTTAAACCGGCGAAACAAAATGACGTAAACAATTTTCTAAACTGATCTCAAAACTACTCAAATCGATAGCTATTATTAGTAGGCAACTAAACAAACCGATTCCGGTATCCTGGTTCTTTCCGGGTTCCGGTCCCAAGGAAATAGGGGTCATATATTCTAAAATGGACTTCACCTACTTTTCTTAACGATGGCTTGACCGATTTCCACAAAATTAGACTCAAATGAAAGGTCTCATGGTCCCATACGGAATTCCTAAATTTCATCCGGATCCGACTTCCGGTTCCGGAGTTATAGGATAAAGTGTGTTCAATATTGCACACCGTCACTTAAACCGGCAAAACAAAAAATGCTTTCAATTATTAAAAATAGGTATAGCAGTCGTTTACACTTTTGAAAATTTTTCCGAGGTCCGGAGGGCCGAGTATCTTATACCAATCGATTCAGTTCGAAGAACTGAGCAAATGTCACTGCTAGGCGGATAACACGTTTTGCCTTTCTCTATAGAAAGGTATTAGAATTGCTGGAAAAACCGACTTTCGAACGGAGCCTCGGAGACCCATAGTGTTATATACCATTCGACTCAGCTCGACGAGATCGGAAAATGTCTGTGTGTGTGTATGTGTGTGTGTATGTGTGTGTGTATGTGTGTGCACTTTTCGAAGATATTTGAACGCGCTCAATTTTCTCAGAGATGGCTCAACCGATTTTAACAAATTCGGGCTCGTTTGAAAGCTACTATCGGGGCATTGATCAAGTTCGAAGATAAAATGGCTGTGACTTTTGGTTCCGGAGATATGATTGTATAAGTGACGTAACCGACAAAAAGCGTTGTATTTGAACGCGCTCAATTTTCTCAGAGATGGCTCAACCGATTTTAACAAATTCAGGCTCGTTTGAAAGCTACTATCGGGGCATTGATCAAGTTCGAAGATAAAATGGCTGTGACTTTTGGTTCCGGAGATATGATTGTATAAGTGACGTAACCGACAAAAAGCGTTGTATTTGAACGCGCTCAATTTTCTCAGAGATGGCTGATCCGATTTTAACAAACTTGGGCTCGTTTGAAAGCTACTGTCGGGCCGTTGATCAAGTTCAAAGATCAAATGGTTGTAACTTTTGGTTCCAGATATATGATGGTACAAGTGACGTAACCGACAAAACACGTTGATTTTTACCGCTCTTGTATATATAAGGGTGCCAAAATTTTGGGATCAACTCTATTTTCGTAAAGTTCTAGTGCTCAAAAGTTTAAGCACCTCGAAAAAAGCCTTCATGCATAATTTGACCTAAATTGGACATGCTTAAGGGGTGCTGCCCGGTGGTAAAGGTTTGACAATTTTCGATCTTGAAAAAGCACCATAGGGGGGAGTACATGAAATTTCCAAAATCGAAAATTTTTTTTGATGCCAAAACTCTTAAAACTGCATAAAACATCGAAATTTAGTGTCATCTCAAAAAAAATTTTTTTTTAAAAAATCAACTTTCTGGGACTTAGAAAAATTTTCATATTTTTTCTAAGTCCCAAAAAGTCGTTTTTTTCAAAAAAATTTTTTTTCGGGATGACACTAAATCTCGACGTTTCATGCAATTCTAAGCCTTTTGGCATCAAAATTTTTTTTTCGATTTCGAAAATTTCATGTACCCCGCCTATGGTGATTTTTCAAGATATATGAAAATTTCACGAAGTGGACTAAGAAGGCTTTTTGCCTTTCTCTATAGAAAGGTATTAGAATTGCTGGAAAAACCGACTTTCGAACGGAGCCTCGGAGACCCATAGTGTTATATACCATTCGACTCAGCTCGACGAGATCGGAAAATGTCTGTGTGTGTGTGTGTGTGTGTATGTGTGTGTGTGTATGTGTGTGTGTATGTGTGTGCACTTTTCGAAGATATTTGAACGCGCTCAATTTTCTCAGAGATGGCTCAACCGATTTTAACAAATTCAGGCTCGTTTGAAAGCTACTATCGGGGCATTGATCAAGTTCGAAGATAAAATGGCTGTGACTTTTGGTTCCGGAGATATGATTGTATAAGTGACGTAACCGACAAAAAGCGTTGTATTTGAACGCGCTCAATTTTCTCAGAGATGGCTGATCCGATTTTAACAAACTTGGGCTCGTTTGAAAGCTACTGTCGGGCCGTTGATCAAGTTCAAAGATCAAATGGTTGTGACTTTTGGTTCCAGATATATGATGGTACAAGTGACGTAACCGACAAAACACGTTGATTTTTACCGCTCTTGTATATATAAGGGTGCCAAAATTTTGGGATCAACTCTATTTTCGTAAAGTTCTAGTGCTCAAAAGTTTAAGCACCTCGAAAAAAGCCTTCATGCAAAATTTGACCTAAATTGGACATGCTTAAGGGGTGCTGCCCGGTGGTAAAGGTTTGACAATTTTCGATCTTGAAAAAGCACCATAGGGGGGAGTACATGAAATTTCCAAAATCGAAAATTTTTTTTGATGCCAAAACTCTTAAAACTGCATAAAACATCGAAATTTAGTGTCATCTCAAAAAAAATTTTTTTTGAAAAAATCAACTTTCTGGGACTTCGAAAAATTTTCATATTTTTTCTAAGTCCCAAAAAGTCGATTTTTTCAAAAATTTTTTTTTTCGAGATGACACTAAATCTCGACGTTTCATGCAATTCTAAGCCTTTTGGCATCAAAATTTTTTTTTCGATTTCGAAAATTTCATGTACTCCCCCCTATGGTGATTTTTCAAGATATATGAAAATTTCACTAAGTGGACTAAGAAGGCTTTTTTTAGATTAGCATCACTGTTCTCATACAAATAGGCAACGCAAATGTCAAGCACTAGTTTGGAAAAATGATGCTGACTGTGTGACATAAACACTGAAGCATGCTTTTGTGAACTACTCGAATCAATCTGAATCAATTGGTGTCAAAATTAGTATCCAAAATTATTTAATAATGATGATGAAACATATTTTCATGAGACTGTTATGAAAGAAGAGAAAGGCATTATCACACCACTAGGTGGATTAAGAAGGGTTTTTTATTATTTTCATCGATAAAAATATTACTAGAGAACATAGTTGTAAAGTCGAATTTTGAAGGCATAGTTTTATGAATTTACTCGCGTTCAGCCATTCATTCGAGGCGCATTTTCTCGAAACCATCATGCACACGATGAAAAAACTTTTCTCCATCAATCCATTTTTTTCATTGAAAAAAGAAACGTCTCTTATACGATTGTATCTTCGGAACAAAAAATGTTCGTCATGAGAATAGCGAGTTCATCACATAAACTGATAGTTGACATGGCTGGTATTTTCAAAATCGTTTCCAATTTCCAAGAAAATTAACCGCATTGAAAATAATTTATCGGTTCCGTACCTATATGATCTATCGAATCAGGAATGTTTTCAATAATCATTCATCACTAAATTAATCACCGCAAACCAGTTTTCAAGTTTTGAAACAAGCCTTAATCATCGAAATTCGTTTAGCGATCTCTGAGAGAATTTAGCCGAAAGATAAAAGTGTGGTTTGTCGATTAAGACAATCATACCATTAGGATGCGGACCGTTTGGCATAAGGTCATTCGGCTTAATACCGTTCGGCATAACGCTGTTTAGCATATTGGTTATTTGGCATAATGCCATAAAAATAAATTTTGCAAGGAAAACTCGAACGAAATGTATGAATTTTATATTCGGTCCAAATATTTCGATAATATTAGGTAAAATAGCATTATTATTATTATTATTATTATTATTATTTTTAATGCTGTAGTAAATACCATACTATCATTTTATATAATCAACTCACTTAGTGCTAGCACAATGCTCTGTTCATTATAGATGATTCAAGTCGAGACAGCCGAAGGCCGCGAGTGCACCGGTGACCCGCCGTCGGAAGCGCTAATTACTGCGGGAGGGCAGCGCCTCCGCAGAAATCACCTCTGTCTAGTTGCGGGCGTTTTCCCGGATTACCCAAAAGCTAGGGGTATCCCACAGGTAAGTCCGAACGAGCGAAGGCGGGGTCGGACAGCAAGTCATGAAAAACGATGAGGCCTAGCCGCATTAGACCTTCCAAAATTGCAGTAAATTATAGCAAACTCTAATAAGTAACATACTGATTCGTTATTGGTTGGTAAACTACTAGACAATGCGCAATTCAGGCCTCAATGTGGTTCTTAGCCTCTTATCCACTAACTCTTATCCAGAGCTTCCCGCGGTTCCGGCTGGGAAACGAATATCCATAGGAAAGATCGGGTAACCAACCCCGGTGGGACCTTGGTCGTATGCTGACAGGGAAGGGGGGGCTTGCCTTCACTCTACTGTGAGCGAGCCTACCCGAGCGTCTGTTTCCCATGCTGGGGCGGCTCGAAATAGCGTCTTTTCTCCATGATAGGAGCGGCTGATTACCGTCCTTGTAACAGTGTGGGACTCTAAACAGTGCTGACACGATGACCCTGCAGGCCTAACTTGTTACGTACAATCAGGATGTAAATACGACTCGGAATAATCGGCAAAGACCTAGGCGACGAACAAAGGAATTGGAAGGATTGGAAGCTTGGCACATGGAACTGCAAATCGCTTGGCTTCCCAGGATACGATCGAATGCTGCATGATGAGTTTCAAATCCGTTGTTGGGTAAGATGCGCCAGCGCGTGATTGGGTGGCAGCCAATCAGTGATAGGATGTGCGTATTGAAGATCAACGGCTGTTTCTTAAATTACAGCATCATCAACGTGCACTGCCCATATGAGACGAGACCCGATGACGAAAAGGAAGCATTTTACGCGCAGCTAGAACGAACCTATGACAGCTGTTCATGGCGGGATGTAAAACTCGTCAGCGGCGACATGAATGCTCAGGTAGGCCGGGAGGCAATGTACAGGACCGTGATCGGGTTGGAGAGACTGCACGCGGTAACAAACGACAACGGTCAACGATGCGTAAACTTTGCAGCCTCCCGAGGAATGGTAGTTCGAAGCACCTTCTTCCCCGCAAAGATATCCACAAAGCCACCTGGAGATCACCTGATCAACATACGGAAAATCAAATCAACATACGGAAAATCAATTCTTCTCCGACTTCATCAATGTCCGCACTTACCGCAGTGCCAACATTGATTCTGACCACTACCTTGTCGCGGTTTGTATGCGCTCAAAACTATCTACGGTGCACAACACTCGTCGCACAGGAGCGATGGAACTATATCTCGAGCAGTTACGTAGCGTTCGTACTGCAGAGGAATACGTGCAACAACTGGAGCTAGTGTTACCAACGGAAGAGCAGCTTGGCGTGGCGACTCTTGATGACGGCTGGAGGAATATAAGTTCCGCTATGTGTAGCACTGCTGCAACCGTACTAAACAGGGCCGCCGAGAGGGAGGGGGGAAAGGGGGGGGGATCCCTTCGGGCCCGGACTTTTTCAGGGGGCCCGGAAAGTCGAAGATTAGAAAATGTTTCTAAATGCACATAATCAGATCATACCGTTTGTTTTTGCTCGTTCAATCCCCGAAGATAAAGACTAAACGAAGGAGGCCCGTGTTTAAATCCCCCCGGCCCGTTTTATTCTCTCTGCGGCCCTGGTACTAAGTACGAGGTTATCGAATCGAGGAAATGACTTGTTTGACGGCGCATGTCAGCAGTTGGTCGAAGAGAAGAATGCAGCAAGGGCGAGAATGCTGCAACACTGCACGAGAGCGAACGAGGAACGATACAGACAGGCGCGGAACAGACAGAACACGGTTTTCCGGAGGAAAAAGCGCCACCAGGAAGACCAAGATCGCGAAGCGATGGAAAAAATGACACTCGGAAGTTCTATGAGAAGGTGAACCGCACACATAGAGGCTACACGTTACATGCCGAAATTTGCAGAGATTCCAGTGATAACCTTCTCACGAACGAACGTGAGGTGATCGACAGGTGGAAGCAGTACTATGACGAGCATCTGAATGGCGAAGCACAGGATACAGAGAACGACACAGGAATCAATCTGGGTGCACGCTCAGCCGACGATAGATTCCCAGCACATGATCTGAGGAGATCGGCAAACTGAGGAACAACAAAGCTGCGGGCAATGACCAGTTGTCAGGCGAGCTGCTCAAACATGGACTAGAGGCACTAGCTAGAGCGCTGGCTGGATGATTTCTAAGATTTGGGAGGAGGAGATTCTACCGCAGGAATGGATGGAAGGAGTGGTAAGTCCCGTCTACAAAAAGGGGATAAGCTAGATTTATGCAATTACCGCGCAATCACATTGCTGAACGCCGCCTATAAGGTATTCTCCCAAATTCTTTGCGTCGTCTATCACCAATAGCTAAGGAATTCGTAGGACCGTGCCAAGCGGGATTTACTGAAGCCCGCGCCACTACGGATTACATATTCGAGATAAGACAAGTACTCCAGAAATGTCGTGAATACAATGTACCCACGCATCACCTATTCATTGACTTCAAAGCGGCATACGACACAATTGATCGAGAACAGCTATGGCAGATCATGCACGAATACGGTTTTCCGGAAAACTGACGCGATTGGTCAAAGCAACGATGTCGTGTCAAACCTCGTTTGAAGTTGAGAGAACATGTTATCAGTCTAACATAAAATAAAATTTAAATTGGACTCCAATGGACTTAATGAAATGATAAAGAAGTTTCATGTAAGGAAGGTCACGACAAGCAAGAATGTCGCGAACTGGGACATTCGATAGTCTACCGTGAGTACGCAAGGAATTTATTAGTTGAGATCTGATATCACGATACTCAACGCATGTCCAAACGACATGATCAATATCGCGATAACCTTCGCCACAAGCACAATGATTAGCACACGAATGAAATCCCTACTAACATCCAGTCCCCTGAACCATGCCTTTGTCGATATTTTAGGAATAATTGAGTGCATCTACCGACCCAGATCATCTCTATCCTGCTTGCCAGCTTACCAAGTGTTTTTGGCGAGACGCGTTGGAAGCAATCGGTCTCTCGAAAATTTCACCCTCAATAGCACCACGTTTGGCTTAAGTATCGGCTCTCTCATTGCCTGGAATGGAGCAAGTCACTATAGCCGGAACCCAGACTATAGTGACTTGATAATTATTATTCAAAATGTCGTTTAGGTATTGTTTTATTTTGCCCAAGAGAAACGGTTCATTTTTGCCAGTAAAGTTTGAGCGATTGGTTTTAATTGCACTCAGACTATCTGTGAAGAGAAAATAATGGTTTGGAGATAATGTGACGATTACAAAGCAAAGCCTTGGTATTACATTCCTGTAGTGGAATTTGACCTTCTGTTTCAACAGACTTCGCAGCCGATTCAGAGTGTACAGAACCATTGCAGGTGCTACGATCCTACTGACACTACGAATCCTTCCAGGTCGAGGCTCGAACATACGACAACTGGTTTGTAAGACCAGTGCCCTATGCATTGAACCGCCAACCCGGGACGATTACTCTCAAGCTATAATGAACTGCTGCTAACTCTGCTATATAAACAGAGGCAGGTTATTGAAGCTTAAATGAGGCCGAAACATTATTGTTGAATATACAAAACCCAGTAGCCTCTTCAATTCGTGATCCGTCCGTGTAAAACATTTTCTCAGAATCAATATGCCTGAACTTTTTATTCAGACCTATTTGCGTACAAGCTTTACGTGGCCGATTGAGCTGATGAAATTTTTTTTTTCTTTGTGTTGGATCTCGTTGTCACTCTAGAAGCGGTTTTGTTTTATCGACTGACTTGGATGAGATGTGAAAGCGAACTGTTGGCATTCTGTTATCAGATACCTAATGTGTCCTCCCCACGTGCATTTGGAATCAAACCACACCCCGAGGTATTTGAAAGTCAAAACCTGTGCCATAATTCTTCCTATCATATGAAGCTGAACATGCGCGCGTGATCATGCTTTCTCGAAAAGACGACCAGTTCTGTTTTCTCCGTAGAGAATTCGATACCCAGATGAACAGCCCAAAATGTTGCCAAATCGCCATTTGAAAACAACATGCGCTTCTCCGACAAAAGGTTGTGCAAATAATTATTTATAACCGCTGGAAGTCCATGTTGGTGGAGCTTGTTTGAAAGAACATCAATGGAAATTGAATCAATTGCTGCTTTAATGTTTAAAATTACAGATGCCATTTGTTGTTTTCGAGCAAAGGCAATTTGGACTTGCCTCCAGTCAGGTAGAACAATATTTTGCTTAAGAAACTTGTTGAACAATTCCAACAAACGTCTTTTTGCGAGATCGGGCAGATTCTTCACCAAGTTGAATTTAATTCTGTCCAACCCAGGAGCGTTATTGTTACAAGACAAGAGTGCTATAGAAAGTTCCATCATTGAAAAGGGGCTATCAAAGGAACCATTATTTGGGGTAAACTCCCGAATTTAAAATACTAGTATCTCTAGTATTTCGGTATTTAATCCAGTCAATATTATTTGTCAAATCATATGGAATAATTACTGAATTATCAATTCATTTATTACTGCTAATTGAGATGACGATTGGTAAATGATCGCTGCCGTCTAAATCAGGAAATACTTTCCAGGTGCAATCTAATCGAGTTGAAGTCGAGCAAAGAGATAAATCTAATGCACTTGGACGTACAGGAGGTGTTCGAATCCGTGTCATGCTACCCATATTCAATACTGTCATGTTGAATTTGTCGAAAATATTAAGGATGATCTGTTATCATTGTAAACGGAGCCCCACATAGTTCCGTGCGAATTGAAACCTCCCAGAATCAATCGTGGAGCAGGGCTTCGACCATTTAATTAAGCTGTCGTTGTCCAAGTTGAGCGCTTGGAGGAATATGTACCGCATCTTGTTACGTATGGTTTTGTATATCACTACTGGTGGCTGCTTTTCAGCACCGGACCACCAGTTCAGGGTCGTTTATCTTCTTGGTCACCGGAGAAATTCCACTTCACTATTTTATTGGGTGGACTTTCTTCCCAACCTGTGGCCACTGAGTAAATCGTTTCGGCGGAAACAAGTAACAAATAAAACAAAATGGACGACACAGCTTGAATATGAAGGAAAGATGATATATTGGTGTAAGTGACGTAACCGACAAAACATGTACTTTATATCTCCGCTCAATTTGGAAATGGATTAATCGATTTCAACTAACTTAAGCTCACCGACCATAGGTGACATCGAAGAAACACCACTCGCACGCACCAAGACTACGTAGTCAGCATTATCACCGACCAGCGACGGCGACATGGAGAAACCGGTCGACAGAGGAAACCCATCGTCGTTACCGTGCAAGACTAGCAGTTTTAGGGACAAAGGCTCTTCGATGTATCGAACATTTCACGCAATAAATCAGTTCAAATTTAGACTTCGATCAATACGTTTGGTTATATATATATATATATATATATATATATATATATATATATATATATATATATATATATATATATATATATATATATATATATATATATATATATATATATATATATATATATATATATATATATATATATATATATATATATATATATATATATATATATATCACAGACTAACAGACAGGACACTCAAATTAGATTCTTCAATTATTTTAACGGTCATTTCGAATATTCCTTTATTTGGGACAGTACTCACATGTGTCATGATGGCGCCACGTTACCCTATCAAAAACATCCTGTCTGTCATCTAGACTTTGTTTATTTTTTTCATATACCAACAGAGTTGCCATTCATACAGAATTACCTGTAATGTATTGATTTGTATACGTCCATGCGAATTTCATGCAGGATACAGATTTAATACATATTGCCAAAACTATATACATAATTGTGCCTACTTCTCATCCTCCAACGCAATACAAAATCGAACCCGTTTTGTTACAATATTTACTTGCTTCTGGTCTGCCGCCACTTAATTTCGGGTGAAAACTACCAACACAATAAAAATAGTCTAGATGAACAACGTTGAGTCAAATAAATGGTTACCTTCCAACATCGCGAAAAAGTTAAATATATTATCAACGTGATCCAATAATTTATTGTGACGATTCATTTTCAAATATTTTGATGAAATCAGGCATCCCTGCAAGCAGCTGATCGGTGTTGACAAACGAGGGGAAACCAACTAGTAAAAAAAACTTGTACATAACACAAGGGGTGTACAGATAGTAAATAGTTCGCGCAGTACAATATAGGTGGAACTAGTGCATAACGAAAAATTATTTTTATAAGAATTTACTCATACTGTCATGTCTGTTAGTCTGTGTATATATATAGACAGTTGATGCTCCACCGTGCATCCTACGCTATCACTGGAAGAACCTCGAACCCCGCACAACACGGTTGCTAAGGTGAGTTTGTTTTTCTCTCTCATATAAAAGTGTAAAACAACATTCAGTTAAAACCATTCAAGCGAAGAGGTTGTGTTTCGATTAGACTGGCTCATGAGTTAACGGCTGCTATTCTGAGTTCAGGTAGTTAAAACTGCTAGTGCTAATCGCAAAGCCAATATTCGGGGCGTTTCCCGATTGGAAAGCTAGCAACGAAGGCCATCCCGTTCATACGCACAGAGGTGTAGAGACACAGAGGTGCGAGCGCATAGAAGTGACGAGTCACAGAGGTGCCATCGCATAAAGGTGCGAAGACGAAGAGGTGCAAAGACACAGAGGTGCTAAGGCAACCCAGTGCTGATCTACCAGGTACCAGAATTTGTACGCTGCGTAGTATCGAAAGAGACGATACGTATCGCGTGGTGCTACACTGCAAGTATCACATTTGATCGCCACCAAGAGCAATAGCACTGTACCTGGGGTCAGGTACAGGCAGCACACCAAGTTCAGTGGTGATCACAACGACTCTAAACACTATATTTTATAAAATAACCTCGAACCTCGAATAGCTTTCAAACGAGCCTAAGCGTGTTGAAATTGGTTCAGTCATTTCCAAAAAAAGGAGCGGAGAGAACGAATCGAACTATTTAATAGTTCGTTTTGTCGGATACGTCATTTATACCGTTATATCCCCGGAAACAGCATGATTCACAACCAGAATGTTACAGCTTGATTCACAACCCAAAGGTAGCCTCCAAATGAGTCTAAGCTTGTTCAAATAGGTTCAGCCATTTACGAGAAAATTGAGTGGGGAGAAATGTGTTTCAATAGGTGCACATTCACACATACAGACCCACCTACCCACCCAACCACCCACCCACACACACACATTTTTCGATTTCGAAACGGTATATAAAACTTTGGTTTTGCAGAGCTCCGATCAAAAGTTGGGGTTTTCAGCAACTCTAATACCTTTCTGTAGACAAAGGCATAATGTAACATTTGTGACGATTACCGATGCGACACTCTGTGGATAAGTGATTCAACAAAACTTAAGATTTGATAATTTTAGACATTCTCGGTGAACGTATGGTGACTCAATATGGAAAAATAGAACCAGAGTGGTGCTCTGTTGATAAGTGAATCTAAAGATGTTTGAATTTGATAATTTCAAACAATATCGGTGAGCGAAGGGTTCAATAAGATATAAAATATTAATATATTTTTGTTGTTGCCAAAGTGAGGTTTTGTTAATTGGTGAATGTATAATGCTTTAAATTTGACTAATTTGGACATTTTGTGTAAGCGTAGAGTAGTTCAATTTAAAAAATATGTAACATTTTTTTACTATGACCAAAGTGATGCTCTGTTGATTAGTCGATCAATAGCACATTGAATTTGGTAACTATAGACATTTACAATAATCGTAGGATAGCTCAATATGATAAGATTTAATCAATAAAATGTTAATATTATTATTATTACCAAACTACCTTGGACATTTACTATAATAACTTCACGAGAATAATATTTTTATTATCATGGAATTCTGCTATATATCAAGTGACTATACAGATTCACTATGTATTCCACAACACTTTAAATGTGTACATCAGGTGTCACAATCCAATGTTACATTGTTTTTCATTGTGCTTACCAAAAATGTCCAAATTGTTCAAATTCAAAGTGTTCACTAATCAGCAAAACATCGAAGATAGTGCACTTTTTATAATAGAGCTACCCTACGCTCACTGAAAATGACTAACAAATTCAAACTGCTATTAATTCACTTATTAGCCGAGCAACGATTTGATAGCATAAAAAAACTATTATATATCATTTTGATCACCCAATGTGCGCCGTAACTATCTCAATTATTATTTCTCAGTCGTGAAAAAAATTTTTGCCTATTTCATATAGAAAGGTTATGCAATCACTGTGAAAACCGACTTTTTTAAATGTCATATACCATTCGACTCAGCTCGACGAATTGAGTAAATGTCTGTGTTTGTATGTGTCCGTGTGTGTATGTATGTAACAAAAATATGCACTCACTTTTCTCGGAGATGACTGAACCGATTTGCACAAACTAAGATTCAAATGAAAGGTCTCATGGTCCCATGCTACTGAATTTTGAATATGCACCAAAATATTGAAAGAAATGCATTCACTGAAAGTGGTGAAGAAAAACTCCAAAAATAGAATTCACTTCGATTTCTCAGTGATGCTTGAATCGATTTTCACAAATCTTGATTAGAATTAAAGCTCATATTATCTTTAAAGCTACTGTGGAATTTGATTCGGATCCGACTTCCGGTTCCGCAGTTACAGGGTGATGAGTGTCAAAGTTTTCAAATCGCATTATAGATTGACAATATGTTCAACACCGAAAACATAAAACGAACGATGCGTGCTTTGTTCTATTTCGTACACGCTATGAAGAAATCGAAACGGTTACGGATGTCTGCTACTGGTGTGTGATATTGGTAAAAGACGGTGCAGCGGTTGATAAAAATTTTAGCTATTCTATGATAAGTGCGACCGAAAGAATAAACGAATGTCATTGAATTCAAATTTATTTGGAAAAATATGCAATTTTCACAGCCGGTAGTGCAGTAATATCGTTCCAGTTGTGTAATGATGTCAATAATAGTAATAATAATAATAATAATAATAATAATAATAATAATAATAATAATAATAATAATAATAATAATAATAAAAATAATAATAATAATAATAATAATAATAGTAATAATAATAATAATAATAATAATAATAATAATAATAATAATAATAATAATAATAATAATAATAATAATAATAATAATAATGGATGCTGCTTCATGAATGAAAATCTAGGAAGTGATTTTTCTAGTCTCTGTGTCGCTCGGAGACTTGTCGAATCGATACCGTATTTGGCTCTTGCATCATCGTATTTCCGGCACTGCAGTAGTATGTGACGGACGTCGATGATCGTTCCACAACATTCACATTCTGGTGGGCTTTCCTTTTTTAGTAAAAAAGTGTGGGTAAGGCGGGTGTGACCAATCCTCAGTCTGGTCAGCACGCGCTGGTCTATCACGTTGCTGTTTTCTAACCACTTGTTTGTGTCGAATTTCACTTCTCGAAGTTTCTCATCACGTGATGCGAACCATTGTTCGTTCCAACGTTGACGAAATGCGTTCTTTACACTCCTAACAGCACAATAATAATAATAATAATAATAATAATAATAATAATAATAATAATAATAATAATAATAATAATAATAATAATAATAATAATAATAATAATAATAATAATAATAATAATAATAATAATAATAATAATAATAATAATAATAATAATAATGGATGCTGCTTCATGAATGAAAATCTAGGAAGTGATTTTTCTAGTCTCTGAGTTTTTTTAGAAAATTTCTTGAACTGATTTTTTCACGAGTGTTACGTAGGGACAAATTGAATCAGCCTATCCGATAGCAGGAAAGATAAATAAAATAAATAGGCCGGGCCACAGACTGATAATCTGTAAAAATAAACAGAATTCAATACTGTTGGCTGGAGAATCTAATCTTTCTTATGTTTCAGGATCTTAATCATTTGTGGTGTTTAATCCTATTTGCAGAAGAATGAAAAGACCGTCCGCCAGACCAGAAATTCCTGCTACGAGATAAGAAAAATATTGTAAATAAAAGTACGATAAATTGATCTAAAAATCGCGTGTCTAACATGACACTATTGTACGTAATTTTAAGATTTGTAAATGAAATAAAAACTACTCATGATAATGATTAAGTCTCAATGGTCTCAGAAATCTTCAATTTTAAACTTTTTTTACTAGTTATTACGGATGAATGACCGAATTGAAATATAATTAGAAATACAGAATGTATTACTGTGGCCAAAAAGTAGTTAGACTTTTGAATTATATTTCGCGCGGAAACCTTATTCGTCTACAAATATTTTCTAGGTTGGTATGACTATTAGTGATATCTGTGTCAAGTGTCATGTTGAAATATTCATACGTCTGTCTTTCTGAAGTATTAAAAATGCAATCGCCAATTTTTACAATGAGTGAAATTATTCAACAAGGAATTTCCATTAAATTTTGTGTGAGAGATCAAATTTCTGGTGCCAAAACGTCCAGAATATTGCAAAAGGCCTTCGGTGATATTTAAATGTCGCGAGCAAATGTTTTTGATTGATAAAAGTTGTTCAAAGAGGGTTGAGAACGCGTTGACGACGAATCACGTCCAGGACGGCCATCAACATCAACTGATGATGAACACGTCAATAAAATCAAGGAATTGGGCTCGAGAATCGACGATTAATAGTCAGAGACCTTACTGGGATCGTTGGAATATCGGAAGGATTAGTAAAAACCATTTTGAAATATCATTTTGGCCAACAACTATTTTTTTTACCCCGGCTTTAACCAATTTGGTCGTTCACCGGGTAGGCCAACAACTATTGGTTTTTGCACCACAATAATGCACAGTCACATACTGCATTGAGACTTCGTGATTTTTCACCAAAAAATCAACCAATATCGTTCCACAACCACCGTATTCGCCTAATTTAGCTCCGTGGGACTTCTGGATATTCGGCAAACTAAATCGACCGCTCCGGGCAAATCGTTTTGAGTCAAATAAATACATCAAACGTGAAACGCTACGCGCATTGAAGGCTATTCCGGAATTTGACTTTAACAACTTTGTACATATCGACTGATTTGGAGTTTTATCGGAAAAAATACGGCTTTCTCAGTCAAATAAAGATAGGCAAACGATTTGTTTATAAATTTGGGACAACTTCAACTTTAGACTTTAAGACTTTAACAACTGTTTCGAGAATTTAAAAAATACGTTGGCACAAGTGTGCATGAATGATTGGATAGATATGTACCAATGCTTAATATACAGTTTAAATAATATCAATGATTTATTAGTTATAATTCGTACACGTGTATTGAAACAGAACATTTTTAACTAATCTTTTCAATAACATATCACATTGTTCAACAATTTTTAGCAATGCGATCAGTCAAAGAAATATACTTAATTTTATTAATTGATTCAGGTTAATGCCGGGTATAACGACATTAATAATAATAATTATGTATGCAGATTTTAGTCAGCACTGTTCCAGTTGTTTGAGGCAACTACGGGAGCACTTCTTTTTAATGATTTCCCATGTTTATCCAATTTGAGCTTTTCCCATGCCGCCCGGCTAATGTAAGTTAACACTTTAGGTTTGGCGAAACCATTAAAATTAGTCGCCAACGTTATACCATAAGCTCCCATGTTGTCGAACACGAGGAAGTCTCCTATTCGCAGTTCTTCTAGCATCATGCCGGAGCAGATCAGATCCGTTGAGTCACATGTTGGGCCCCAAAGCGTGGAGGAAAACCGTCCAGTTTGTGATCGAACAATTTGATGATTGCCGGGTATGATTTCTGGGGGATGCTGACGAGGATTCAGCCAATCGAACGATCCAAAAAGGCCATCGTTGAGATAGTACATGATGTCCGTGATATCGCCCTGAGAGTTGCGCACAATTCGTTTCGATTGCACATTTGTAATCAATGTGACAGCAGATGCAACATAGTACCGACCTGGCTCGGCAATAATACGAACATTCAATTTTAAAGGAAAGAAACGTTGAAGAGCTAAATTGATTGTCTTCGCATAAGAATCAATTGGTTTATTGTGATCACCAGGAAAGCCTCCACCGATATCAAGCAGATGGAAGTGATAACCAATCGTGTGTGCAAAGTCAAATAATCTACGTGCACATTTTATAGCACCTTGGAAACATTCATGATCTTCACTACCAGAACCTACGTGGAAACTTACTCCAACAACTTCCAATCCTAGAGTTTTGGCATACTTTAGCAACTGGGGAGCTTCTTGATCTGGATCACAACCAAATTTCTTTCCTAGTGAGATCTGTGCATTGCAAGAATCATAGCGGATACGAAGTACTAATAATGCATCGGCATGTAATTGTTTGATCTTATCCAGCTCAAATTCTCCATCGAACGTCATAAGATCAATGCTGCAAGACTTTGCATAGTCTATAGAGTCCATTGACTTAGCAGTGTGAGCAAAAATGATTTTTGTGGGACTTGCTCCTAGCTTAAGAATTTTTTCAATCTCCTGCTTAGATGCACAATCGAATCCTACTCCAAGGGAGATGAGTGTACGCAGTATCGCTGGGTCGTCATTACACTTTACCGCATAGAAAGGTTCCACGCGTGACAGTTGATGGTGCCAGTTTCGATGCTTTTCCACGACGTCATCCAAATTAAGAATGTGTACCGGAACATCATGTGGACCACGTGCCACAACCGAATCGATTACGTCTCTCACCGACGCGCCGCGTTCGAGTAAATTGTACCGAATCTTACGCATCACTGCAATCTGCAGCCTATAACCCGATAACAATAACTAATTCCTTTAACTTCTCAAGAGATCATTTTATAGGTTGTGAAAGAATTATGAATGAGCGCAAAACGTTCAGTCAAGCGATATCAATATCAAGTGGTCCTAATTTTGCATCTCGGTTGAAACTTCTCTTTCGATCATTACGGTATTATTGGCATTTCTCACTGAATGTGATGAATAAAACCGATTTTTTTTCTATCGAATCCGAAAAAATAATGAAGATATTTAGGCCGTCAGAATCGAAAGAGAAAGTGAACAAAAGGTTGTACACATTTTCCGATAGGACCATTTGTAATAATTATCTCGGTTCTCGTAACATCCAGCAAATATGTATATTTTAGTGCATCATCGATTGAAAGGAAATCCCACGCTAACTCTCCCTTTCATAAAAAAAAACTTTTTCCACGCTGTGATTAAGTTGTCGGCACTTGATTAGAACGAATTAGAGTACTACAAGGAGGATAAGCTATGCAAAGTACTTATTCTAATAGATAACTTGAAGGCATTTGTATGCAAGCATTGCGTCAGGGTGCCGCTTGATGCCTTGTATAACTACAATCGCACACGCATGATTGGCAGATAACTATCGCAAGTAATTGGGCAATTATCAAGTAGTTGTTTGTATTGCGATAATTTATCAACGATTGTGCTTGTAAAAATATGTTAAGTGAGTATTAACATATTATATTATAAGGATTAATATTTGGAAGAAGCATTCAAACAATCAAGACTAGAGTAATTCGCAATTAACACGAATAAATGTTGACAAGTTGAATTACACAACAATCCTAGATTCCGAAACGCAACAACATTGATGTAACGTTAGTAATGAAGAAAATGATGCAATATATTCTTTGTGATGCAATGAATAGGAATAGACGGTTGAAGTTATCTATATGGGAATTTAACATGTTGATGATCAGATACTATGTTAGACCGGCCAAGTAAAGCCTAATTTTTAAAGGAATCAAAAGCTACACTATTGGATGGGAGTGAAATAGCACATTTTGCATTAAAACTGCTTTTGAATATGCAGATAATCGAAAATCCTGCTTGTACCACCGCTAAGAATTCTGGAATGGCCGAAGCTCAATAGAACCAATTGTAAAAAAACTGCTGTTAGATTAACTTATCAGTAATCTATGCTTAACTGGTCTCAAAATAATTCATTATAATTTTTTGTATTACTCAAATTGTAGAATCACAAATTCAAAATAGTGACGTTGCTCAATAATACCAAAATGATATTTGACAGAGCGCACGAGTAATATAAGCAATTAAAACGATGGAAGTCAATTTCACCATTACAGATGTAAGACTTCATCAGATGTACACATACAAGCTTATCGATGCAGTTATCTATAATGACAATGTTGTTATTTATCCAAAAGAATTTCGCAACATAATTCTGCATCGACTTGGAACAGGATGCAAGGGTAGTCAACAAAACCACGAAGGCAAGTTAATAAAATGCAAGGCCAGTCTTTAAAAGTCTGCGAAATAAATTTAGAATATCTCACATAATACTTTATGTTTGCGGTTCTTTAGCAGGTAAAACAATGTAACAAAAATACGAAATAATAGTCGAAAGTAGCATAGAGAAATAATTTCCACTTTTTTAGGGGTTTTGGTATCGTATGCAGCCCGGTGGCAAGGATAGGGCGCTGCAGCAAGTGCTAGCGTAGCCAACATCTGGGGCATTTGGTGGGCAATCAGAGCGCTCAGAGTACGGTAAACAAACATTCGAGCATTTCAATTCGAGTAAAATCTTAATTTTCTTATCGTAGTGATGATATTCTGATCGATTATTTGCGGGGAAGTGCTTTAAAGGGTACTGAATAAACAAGTAGTTTGTAATATCCAGTTTTTTGTTAGCCATTTTTCTTCATTGTTTTGGTTTTTGCTGAATGATGCTGGCCACAGTTTCATGACGTCATAGCAGGGGGCTGATCGTATGGCATACCCGAATAAAAAATATTGTAGAAAAACAATACGATTTGTTGTTACAAAAGCTGCTACAATTTTGCTTTGACCATTGAAAAATATTTTAATGTATTGTTATACACTATTCAATCAAGTGTGAAAATGCTTTTTATAATAGAATGTATAGGTTGTTAAGTATCGTAACAATTCAAATCATAAAGTTTTCTCATATATGTTTTCTTGGAAAACAATAAAATGTACAGTGTGCATATTGTTTAAAACACCACGTGTACAATAAATTCAATTGTAGAATCGTAGAAACAATATATTGAATCGTTGGAAATCTTGTCAAGATACAATAAAATGCATTGTAACCCATATATCTAACTGTGAATCAATTGTTTATGCTGTAAAATCAATGGTTTATTTTTTTACGGGTATGGGTACCGATTTTGTACTAGCGGTTATTAACGGTTCTTTTCTGTCGGATTCTTGCCATACAAGATTGGCAGAACCGTTTTGAATCGGTTCAACATTTTACAGGGTCCGACACTCGAAGTGTAACCAATTAAAAAGGGCATAAATTCAGTTTGGAAAATTACTTTTACTTAATTCAAAGTACAAAATGTGTAAAAATAATACAAAATTCAGAATAATTTCACTTTTGCTCGATATGACCACCTTTTGCCTTGACTACCCAAGTAACAATTCGAATGCCTTATGGTTTTGATTATAATTTATAGGAGTTTTGTAATTGATTGTTCAATCACTACTTGTTTTATAACAACTATAATAAGTGTCGCTTTTGACAAGTAATATCATAGTTTTTAAAGCTTCTATAAAACCTTTTACCTAGACTAACAACTGGACTAAAAATAAATAAATTTGTACTAGAATAAAACCATGCAAACGCTTTAATATTGCTTTAAAAATTTTTCTGTAAAACATTATTGTCAGTAAAATTCTTTCATAAATCTAGATTTGTGTGTGTGCGTGTTCATTGAATGACAGTTTCACTCAGAGCAAATTTGAGGGTTCTAAAGTACATTTATGACACTCCTGTTGTGGGCTATTTGATTTATTGCTTCTTAGATTAAGTGTAATTTGCATTAAAGAAAATTTAATGGCCGCCATTACGATGTTCTTTGCCGTAGCCTTTATTGACATCAAATAAACTTCGAAATGCAAAAACGAGGAAGTATGATGGACTTTTATGATTCATTTTCAAAACGTATGCACAAGTTTTATCGCCACGAAATAGTTTTATACAAAAAAGACGGTAAATCACAGAAAATCATTTTCATAAATCATGGAGACTTTCGCAAAAACCGTATTTATTTCAAGGCGATTAGTTATAATTCTTATTTTTATCCATACATTCACGATAAAAATAAAAGCGCATGAAGTTTTCACGTTCGGTAAAAGCCTCAAACTTGTAAATAAAATCCAATAAATTCTTACTGATTGCATTGAAAGCAGACATGACACACATATAGTCAAGAATAATATTACCAAAACGACAGTTTATTCATAGTGGAATTCGTTCCATCCAAATAAATTTAATGTTGATCGTAAAGCTGGTTTCAAAATTATCTTTAATTTGAAGTTTTAACGCAGCTTTATGATGATTCTTCACTTTGCTTTATAAACCTTATGAAGAATGGTCCACTTGGCGGGAACAAGCTCTTATAGAGGTTTTCAGTAGGCTTTCGTGGAGTTTAAAGTTTTAATGCAAGGTTTATTATGTAGCATTGAAGATAGCTACAAGTATTTATTAATATTAAAAATGTTACTTGGGTATGGCCTTGAGACGGTCAAAAAACGAATCGCAAGTTGCCGAATGTGACTTGCAGGTATTTAGGCCCACTCGCGGACAATAACTTTTTTCTGCGCCTCGAGACTAGTGTATCTTTTAGTTCGGACTTTGCTCTCCAAAATGGCCCAAAGAGAATAATCCATTGGATTCGCATCTGGTGAATTCGAGAGCCATTGTGTGGACGTGATGAAGTTCGGAACGTTGTTTTTCAGCCATTCTTGGTTCACTCGAGCTTTGTGAGACGGTGCCGACTCCTGCTGAAACGTCCATGGTCTGCCACCGAAATGTTTGTCTGCCCACGGCTTCAAAGCAACCTCCAGAATACTTTCCCGATAATATGTCGCATTTACCTTGACGCCAGGCTCGATGAAAACGATTGGAGAGCGCCTATATGCGGTTACAGCGGCCCAAACCATTATCTGTTGCGGGTGCTGCCTCCTGGTGGCCAATCGATGACTCAAATTCTCGTATGAACGGTCGGTCAAGTAAACCCTATCGTTTTGAGAGTTTACGAATTGCTCAATTGGAAAAAATTTTTCGTCAGAAAATACAATGTTCGGAAATTGACCGCTTTCGGCCAAACGAAGCAACTCCTTCGCTCTCTCAAGTCAAGATTTTTTTTTTCGCGTTCACTTTTGGCAAAATGCTTTCTTGCGCTTGTAAACAATACAACTCCGAACTGTCATTTAGCAAATTTCTAGAGAGCTGATGCCCGTGCGTCAGCTGCGCGAGCGTTCTGAAGTTGGTTACACTTCGAGTGCCGGACCCTGTAAGCGTCTTACTTTTATTTTTTTAATAAAAGATACATATGAAAGGCAATAAGTTATTTCCCTTCATATATACTAATCAAGGAGAATGTTATTGACAATAACATTGCTTTTTCACTACCAAACATATCCATATTTCAATCTCATTTACCTCGTCTCAAGATTCTTTTTTTGTAAGTACATGCGGGATTAACGAATATCAAATGAAGTCGAATAAAAAAAAAAGAAAAAAGAAAGAAGAGGGAAATAAACAAGACACGTACGGCGAAATAATGACGCAATTTCGCCTGGACAATTTTGACAGCAGCCGGAATGCAGCCAGCCTTCTGACTATTACCAGAATTCCTCACAAGTGGGTCATTATCGAAATGGCGGAAAGAACACCCTGTAAGCAGGCCGTTCAATTTTGTTGGTTTTTGAGCGCTTGTTGAACGACATATTGCACGAAATATTCGTTCAATTTGCTGGAACGGTTTGTTGTTGTTTTTCTCTCGCAAAAATAGTGTGAACATTAAGTGTTACCTTTACATAGAAACAAAATTTGTTGTTATTCTACGTGAAGTAGAAGTATTGTGCAGGTATGTATTGTTAGTTTAAACAAATAAGTGGAAAAAACTTCAGAAATTCTGCAGTAAAACTAGTCCAACGGGGCTCCAACTCCTCATGTTAAAAATGGCTCAACAATGGACCTCTGTCTGGCGGGTTTGTTGAACGAAAAAAATGGCATTCGGTTCAACGGTCTGTTTCAATATCGGCAAAAGAAGGTCCCGTGTTGGCCTCCCGTTGAACGATTGATTGGACCAATGACCCAACGTATTGGACCAATGAAGGACCACCGTTGAACGTTTTTTTCTAAGTGGGAAATCAATTCTTACTCGACTGCACGATTTTTCAGTGCTAGAATTTTCGCCTGAGTTGGGTTCTCGAACAACCCGATTGAAAGTGACATTATAAATGTCATTGAATATTCTCTCATTTTATGAATGTGTTAGTGTAAAAGTTGGGCGACTTACGCCATTTCATTACACTCCAGCTAGTGCAATGAATGATGCTGACTAAGGTAGGCCTTTTTGTTAATTTCCAGCAAATTTTTATAGTTTATGCTTGAATTCTAAGTCTGTGAACCATTTCGTGGTTAATTTTAACTTTTGGTTAAAATCTGACACTTGAGTGGTTATTTTGTGTTGTTTTGTTAAATTTAACTAAAACTGCGGCCCATTTCAAAATTTGACAGACGGAAAATTATTCGGGTTTATTTTCCACTGGAAATAATTTCAACTAAAGAATTAATATTAGCATTTTCATTGCAAGATTTTTTTCAGTGTCAGAAAATAACTATCGATCTGTCAAAAATAACCATGCTCTCGAGCAGCAGAGATGCCATTTATACAGATTTATCTGTATTATACAGATTTTAACATGCGCATACAGATTTCATACAGAATACAGATTTTATACAGATTTCCTAAACTTAATACAGATTTATACAGATTTCACAAAAAAATTGCAAAGAACATTTTTTTTCCGTCTGAGCTCTTTTCGGTAGCTCGAAACGAGAAAAAAATTTCGTAATAAATGGGCAAATCACAAACTGATCTGTAAATCTTAAAATGGTGTTGGTATTTGAAGTTGAGCGCTTAGATCCCACATCAACTTACCAAGACAATATTATAAAAGTATATGAAATCGAAATTGCGTTTTGTTGATTCTGATTGTTGATGTAAATTTGCCAACATTTAATTTCGTCGTGTATTATTGAATTTCTCATTATAAAACCAAGAAATATTGGAATAACAATACCGCACTTTATTTTCATTATGCAAAATTCGGTTTTTTGGTGAATACAGATATATACAGATTTTCCATTCCACCTAATACAGATTTTCTATGAAAATATCTGGCATCTCTGTCGAGCAGGGTTATTTTTGACAACATCAAATTAACCGCTCGAGTGTCAGATTTTAACCAAAAGTTAAAATTAACCGCGGAATGGTTCACAGCCTAAGAAGAACTGGTTATTTACTAATTCTGCATATCTCCCCGGTTGGCGGTTCAGGGCAAAAGGCGCTGGTCTTACAAGCCAGTTGTCGTATGTTCGAGTTCCGACCTGGAAGGATTCTTAGTGTCCATAGGATCATAGTACTAGCCATGCAATGACTCTGTACGCTAAGAGTATTCAGTTATATAATGTTTTTATTTAAAAACTAGCTGACCCGTCGAACTTCGTCTCGCCCAAAATATTACCACATTTTCAATTTTTTCGTAATATCTGCCAATCAGAGATGCCAGGTAATAATTTCAAATATCTGCAGACAGGGTCTGTAAATCTGAAAAAAAAAATCTGCAGTCAGCAAGTATGTCTTGCTGGCAGCAATTTCTCTATAAAGTATGACACGCAAAACTGACTTGAACGAGCAAAAAAAAAAAAATGTCGCGGAAATTTCAAAAGTCTGTAAATATAGACGAACGTCTGCGAGAATTTCCAAAATCTGCAAAAGTCTGCGAGAATTTCAAAAGTCTGCAAAAGTCTGCACAACATAAAATGTCTGCATCACTATGCCCCAAATCTGCAGATTTACAGACAAATCTGCAGACCTGGCATCTCTGCTGCCAATGTCAAAAACAGAGATGCCAGATCTGCAGCAGGGATGCCAGGTTCACAGATTAATCTGTATTTAAAAGATTTTCAATTTTCTGCGCAGATTATGAAAATGGCACAGATTTTCACAGATTTTTGAAATTGATCACAGATTTTCACAGATTCTGGAATAAATCATAGATTTTCACAGATTTTTGAAATTGATCACAGTGTAGCACCAAAAGGTACAGAGCGGTGGAGGAACATGGTAAAGAGCGTGTTGGTAGTGAGACATTTTTTTGCTCACCAAAATGATTTCGTCACCTTTTTTTGCTCACCAAATTGATTTCCGATCTGCTGTTATGGTACGGGAAACAGGCACAGATTTTAACAGACAGGTTTTTGGTTCGAACACAGATTTTTGAAAAAATGACCTGCAGATTTGTCTGTAAATCTGCAGATTTCGGATATTGTGCTGCAGACATTTTTTTGTGCAGACTTTTTCGGACTTTTGAAAATCGAGTTTTTCGCTTTTTTTGCTCGCCAAATCAGTTTTGCGTGCCATACTTAATAGAGAAGTTGCTGCCAGCAAGGCATGCTTGCTGACTGCAGATTTTTTTTTCACATATACAGACTTTTGAAACCCTGTCTGCAGATATTTGAAACTTTCACCTGACATCTCTGGTCGTGTCCGTAAATAGTTTGTATTATTGTTATTGAACACTGAAATACATTTATATTATAATTTGAAACTAAGGAAGTCACGCCATCATGAAACTTTATTGTCAGACTTAGAATTTTTTTACCTGACTTGATTATTGCATATTGGGCGTTGGAATCATATGATATTACAATTTAATTGTTATAGATAAAAATATCAAATTTCGTCGCTGAATTTTCTTGTGAGCGCGGTAAGGACTTAAGAAGATATGAAGAATGAATGATTTTTGAACCTATTATTCTATAACGATAACCTATTGGAGTAACATCTTTTTATTGTAACAAATCCATTTTATTAGTGAATACAGATTTTTATGCGAAGCAATACAGATTTCTATGAAAATATCTGGCATCTCTGCATTCAACATATAATGTCAAATGTACACACAGAGAAAAATATTGTAAATGTAACTAAATCTGGGTTTCACGTAACGATTTATATTGTTGAAATAGTGACAAAAGAAAAATTGGTTTAATATAGCAAATATTGTTGCTTGAAATAATAAATCTAGGTATTTGATTTTGCTCAGTGGATTAGTTTGTTTCTATAAATATTTTGTTAATACCAATAAATATTTTAATTGTGCGTTCCTGTCAATTTCTTGACAAACAATTTCATAGTAAATTCAACTTGCAAAATCAGTTTAAAATGAACTAATTTTGGATAAAGGTAATCTTTATAGTGTTTTGAATTTATAAACTTGGCAGTTGAAATAAATGATTAGATATCAACTTGAAATGATCAGTATTTCAACTTACGCTTTTGTTTATAAAAATTATTCATTTTGTTTTGTTTTTGCGAGTAGAATGATTTCTTTCGAAATAATTTGAAGGCTTGTTTTTGGTACATTTTTCTTCAGTTTATATATTTGTAAGGAATTTCAATTACATTTATATTCCATACATTTATAATATTTATCTACGTACCACAATCAATCCAATATAACTTTTTATAGTATTCAATGATTCGGTACCCTTTCCCGGTGCTCTTCCGGTGAAGATAGAGATAACCTGCATCAAATATATGTTGTTAAGAAAGTTTCTAATATTGTTTCTAATAAAGTTGTTTTTGCAGTTTCTAATATTATTAACTATCAATACTTACGCTTGGATTGTTGAAATATATAAGCAGATAGAATTTTACTTTTGAAATGCGTAAAAAACTTTTCTGTTCATTCACCATTTAAAAAATTGCTCTGGTTTATAAGAAATAGGACTGATACGGTTCTTTTGAACAATAAACTTTGTTGTATCATTACACATATAAGACAACAAATAAAACGAATAAATTTTGGTCTTAACATAAAGATAAAGCAGAATTGAATCAACATAGATTTTGCGAATAAAATCAACTCTGCTTTTGTTAATACGCAATACATTGATGAATTATTTCAACAATAAAATCAGCTGGAACAATTATTTTTTTCCTTTGGTAAGACCAAAATATTTATTCACATTGAACAGAGATCTTTGTTGATGTTGAAGGGAGAAAATGGTTTAAAACAATCATATTCTAGCTTGAAATCAACATGAATCAGATTTAAAAATCTACTATCCGATTTGTTATTTTAAACAAGCTCCATTTCTCTGCGTGTAGTGCAGTCCCGCATAGCGTTTTGGCTACCTGGGCAGCCATGGCCACCAAATGGCTACCAAAATTGATTCAGTGACGGTTGTCAAATCCGTTTTCATTTTCTCACCTTCGCTGAAAATGTCAAAGATTTCAATGTGAAAAAATCCTGGTGTATACGGTTGTATCGTTTGAGTTGTATATCTGGCAGCGGTGAGGCAATCGGTCACCAGAATGTCTGCCAGCCATATTTTTCCAGCAGGCAGCATTTAGTCAGCCATCTGGCAGCCATGAATATGCGGGCATGCGCGCCAAAATAGCAACACCCCGCATATGCATGGCTGCCAGATGGCTGACTAAATGCTGCCAGCTGGAAAAATATTGCTGGCAGACATTCTGGTGCCCGACTGCCTCACCGCTGCCAGATATACAACTCAAACGATACAACCGTATACACCTAAGACAAGACCTGACATCTGGGGGGGCTGCTTTTGTTCCAAAATGGACCAGTTTCTGATTGGCTGAATTTGATGTTGCCACCTGCACATTGTGAAAACGAAAAACTTTTGCAGGGTACGCGAGCAATGATACCAAGTATAAAGAAAATCAGAAAACAAATTTATTAAAATGTGTAATTTTAGCTCACCAATGAAAATGAAAATTTTCAGGACTGTGTAATTAAAATAGGCATCAAGCCGTTTTTCTTTTTAGTAAATTAAAGTGTAACCAACAAAGATTTGTTAAATTAGTGTAAACTCGAATGTGTGTTTAGTTATACGAGAAGAATGAACTGTTGTGTTCCACACTGTGATCGCATTAAGCATTTCTATCCAAACCTGATTTTTTCCGGTTTCCAAGGATCCGGTAATACGTCAACAATAGATTCGATTTTTCGTTCATCATGAGATATTTCGTGTTTTGTCATCAAAGCTCAATTAATTGTTTTTAAGCATTAATATATAATAAAGAAATGCATTCATTAAAACATGTTTTATGTTTATTTCAAATCATAAACCTAAAGTCTTAAAATTTAAATGTAATATTTTTTTCCTAGCATAGTTATTAAAAAAATCTGTAAATATGGCTACACTGTAGCCGATACGTTGGTATTTATTCTACAGGGCGAAAATGACGAGAAGGATGATTCGGAAGGAAGAATAAGAAGCCAGTTGTCAGGTTTTGTCTTAGGTATACACCAGGATTTTTTCACATTGAAATCTTTGACATTTTCAACGAAGGTGAGAAGATGAAAACGTTCGGCTAACTTAGATACAGGCGACTTTGTTTTGTCAAATTGGATTTGACAACCGTCACTGAATCAATTTTGGTAGCCGTTCGGTGACCATGGCTGCCCAGGTAGCCAAAACCAAAGACATCATATTAACAAGATATCCAGCTCTCACATTTCCCGAACAAATCATGGACAACATCCTTTTTTGCGAGCATGTCGCCCCCAGAAGAGTCCGCATCGAATCTTATACATAGAAGTAGGGGAGAAAAATGTCAAATTCGTGCGACTCAAAATAGCAGGGTTGCGCACCCATGATATGTTGAATGTGATGCCGTGCGATGGCGTTGCTGAGCTGAAGATTGACTTCGCTCCAAGCTGACAGGGTCTGCCAAAACGCTATGCGAGTGAATTTGACATTTCTTTTCCCTACACTCAAATAAAAATTCACGTTCGATTCATTTTAAAAATCATGTAGAATGGTTTCAAATGTCAAATTGAATATTTAAGTGACGAAAATGAATGTTATACGAACATCCCCTAAAATGAATATAATCATCACATAAGGTTTACGTGAATTGACCAAACGTCAAACAATCTACGTGAATTTCCAGTGTGAAAAACTCCATTTTGAAAATGGCGAGCAGTGGCCCTCGAAGTGTAAGTAGTGTAAATATTTGCGTGAAAAGTTATTTAATTACAATTTTTTACTCCATCGACCGGACCATTCCAGTATGAAAGTTTCCATGTGTTCAACTGGACCGAGTGCCTGCGTGAGTCCGGAAGTTTACCCGCTCCTGCCGAATGCTTCAAACAGGCCGTCGGTATGAAACTAGAGACACTGGAACCATGTAATGCGACTTCAACTTGTGGGAGTTCTTGGATCTCTACTTCGGCTTCGGTTGGATGGCAGTGACAACATAAACGATTTCTGGAGGCTTGTCGATTTGAGATACCACGACGTTATTAGTTGCTTTTTAAGCCATTGGAATTATATGACAATTTTCTGAAATAAATTTTTATATTTCATGGCATTTTTCATTTCAAAATCTGGAATCTTCCTTTCGACTTCAACCAATATGTAAAATAGTAATTTTCTGGTATCTAAATTTGATATGAACTGATAGATAAATGTGATATGAACAGTACATTACATTTTACCTATGATACACGTAACTTTTACTGGATTATGCATTAAACAGCTTTTAATTACCAGTCCATTAAAACCTACGTGAAAAGTAGGGTGGATAATATTCACATAACTTTTCACGTAACTATAATATGATTATTATTTTGAGTGTATTTCTATGTGCGAGATTCGATGCGGACTCGCCTGAGGGCGCCATGCTCGCAAAAAAGGATGTTGCCAATTATTTGTTCGGGAAATGTGAGAGCTTGATGTCTTGTAGATATGATATCTTTGTTTACATTGAATTGACAGGTCGTTTGCTCTTTTTTTTGGAACAGGGATGCCAGGTTCACAGATTAATCTGCGTTTCACAGATGTTCAATTTTCTGCACAGATTTTAAAAATGACACAGATTTTCACAGATTTTTGAAAATGATCGCAGATTTTAACAGATTCTGGAATAAATCACAGATTTTCACAGATTTTTGAAATCGAGCATAGTTTAGCACCAAAAAATACAGAGCGTGTTGGTAGTGAGACCTTTTTTTGCTCACCAAATTGATTTCCGATCTGCTATTATGGTACGGGAAACGGGCACAGGTTTTCACAGACAGGTTTTTTTTCTTGAAAACAGATTCTAGAAAAAATGGCCTGGCATCCCTGGTTTGGAACTGGTAGCTGTCATTCCGAACGAACAGCTGTCGTCACTCTAGTATTATTATATTGGAAAATTTCAAAAAGTAAAAATGAATATTTTTGGCAATATTTTACGTTGTTCTATACGTAATAGATTGATAATTACTGGCTCATTCCAATCTTGTTTGCCGACGATAAGTACACCAGTAGCGGCAGTGAGTTTTATACATCATTCTGTTCACACAGCTAAAACTCATTCTGGATCGAGTGATTCGGGCCAGAGTACAGATAGTGTAAAGCCCAAGTCTTCATCGAAAATTACGCTGGTTGGAACCGATGAAACCGTCACCATCGTGAGTATAGATGAGGCACAGAAAATTTCTAAACGACGTGATTTAAAACTGGTAAAGATTATCGATTTGGACATTAAGACACATCGTCCGGTTTATAAGTACTATACCATATGTCAATTTAGATAAAACCTGCAAAGTATATTATTTTCAGACTCATGACTAGCGCGGAATTTCTCACAGAAGATTTAAAGCGTCGACAAAAGAAAAATATGAACAGAGAAGAAAAGAGCATAAAAGGCAATAAGCTGTTATCAATTAGTGCTCGAATTACCAATCATGATTTGAATTCGAAATGTCAGAATGTTATGAAATGGTTGAAAAAGAATTACGAGGTTCGGGTCGTCGTTTCCGGAGATGGTGACAAGACCAAACAGGAAGCAGTTGCTGCTCGGTTTGAAGAAACTATTAAGGGCATTGGGAAAATAGTACAGCAACGTTTCAGCGAAAACAACTTGAGATTCACTATTTTGCCCATTACAAGTAGTAGTGACCAGGAAATTACCAAATCAAATAAGAAAGATTTATATGAAGCAAATCAGAAAAGTTGTATTTCAGACACACATTCAATTCGAACGTTTCATACTTATGCGCGACTGCTTGCGTGACAATCAAAGCCGGAGCACGAGAATCTTCAAATGAGCAATTATCAAAAAGCTAAACCAGTTGTTTTCATTGGATTGTTGCTGATGGTGAAGTACGCGCTATGGACATATATATTAAGAGATTTTTCTTCTAGATAATCATATATTACCTCACGTTTTTTGTGTTTGTATGGTTTACGAGGTTGAAAGTATGCTGCGCATTTAAATTGGAGTGCGGAAAGAAGTTTGCTTGTGTATTATGACAATAAAAAAAGATCAAACTACTAGACTTTCAAATCAAAGCGGGCAATGTATCTGTCACTATGCATTAACTAAGCCATTTTTTCATTAGAACGACAAAGTGATGTTGAAGATTTTTGAATACATGATTTGGTTATTACCATGAGGATATCATTTGCTTCCGCAATTCTGAGATTTTTGTGTAGGGAAAATTCTAAACCTACTTGTATTGTGTAATGGGGAAAAGGAACTTATATACTAACTTACTAACTAATACAGAGAACGAATCGATTCAATTGAAGATTGCATCGATTTTTGTCGGAATTTGCTTATAATATTATGTGACATTACTTCTAATGGTTCTATATTTGTGAGTCTGTGTAACTTATTTGTACTAAACCATGAAGGACGCTTCAAAATCATTTTCAGAATTTTATTCTGAATCTTTTGAAGCGTTTTGTTCCTGGTGGAACAACAGCTTGACCAAATTGGTACTGCATAAAGCATGGCTGCTCTGAAAATTTGCTTATAAATTAATTTAGACAGAGCTTAGAATTTCTGTTTATAAGAGAATATAAACATTTAATATATTTATTACACTTTGCCTGGATTCTTTCAATGTGATCCTTGAAAGTGAGTTTTTGTCATACGTTAAACCTAAGTATTTAGCTCGATCAGACCATGTCAATTCCAAGCCAAGAAAAGAAGCTCTTGGCTTATGAGGAAAGATAATTAATTGCTTTTTTGCTGCATTTGGTTTAAATTTCCATTTTGACAGATAATCACTTAAGACATTTAATTTTTTTTGTAGGCGACTGCAGATCACTCTTAGATTTCTACCTCTGGCTAACAGCCTTGTGTCGTCACAGAATAGCGATTTCTGACAACCAGATTTGGTATATACCAGATATTTCTGACCGGGTAGATTTGGAAGATCAGAAGTGAAAATAATATACAAGATTGGAGCTACGCTCGAACCCTGCGGAACACCTGCTCGTACGGGTAGCAATTCAGATTTACAATTCTGATAGTTAACCTGAAGAGTACGATCAGTTGAATAATTTTGAATCATTTTGATCAAATAAATAGGAAACTGGACATTTTTGCTATTAAACCTTTGTGCCAAACACTGTCGAATGCTTTTTCTATGTCTAGAAGAGCAACTCCAGTGGATAACCCAGAAGATTTATTTGCTTTTATCATGTTCGTTACTCTTACAACTTGATGAGTAGTTGAATGTTCATGACGAAATCCAAACTGCTCTGGTAAAAAAAAATTGTATTCTCATTTATATGAGACACCATTCTCAACAAGATAATTTTTTCAAAAAGATTACTGATAGAAGATAGTAATTGGTCGATAACTTGACGTTTCTGCTGGGTTTTTATCAGGTTTGAGGATAGGAATTACTTGAGCGTTTTTCCATCTTTTTGGGAAGTAAGCTAATGAAATACACTCGTTGAAAATTTTAACCAAGAGTCTCAAGGCAACATCGGAAAGATTTTTAATAAAAATATTAAAGATTCCATCATTACCAGGAGCCTTCATGTTCTTAAGTTTCCTTATAATTGACTTAATTTCATCAAAATTCGTCTCAATAATGTCATCTTGTAATAACACTTGGGTTGAAATATGATCATATTTCAGTGAGACTTCATTTTCAATAGGACTCACAACGTTCAGATTAAAATTGTGGACACTCTCGAACTGCTGAGCAAGTTTTTGAGCTTTTTCGCCATTTGTAAGAAGTATTTGATTTCCTTCCTTGAGAGCAGGAATTGGTTTCTGAGGTTTCTTAAGAACCTTAGAAAGTTTCCAGAAAGGTTTAGAATATGGTTTAATTTGTTCAACTTCTTTAGCAAAATTTTCCTTTCGCAGAAGAGTAAATCTAGGTTTAATTTCTTTTTTTAAATCCTTAACTATGTTTTTCATAGCAGGATCACGAGAACGTTGATATTGTCGTTGACGAACATTCTTCAACCGAATGAGCAGATGAAGATGGTCATCGATGATAGGAGCTTTGGGAACTGAAAGATTTCTAGCTTCGATAATGTAATGATTCAAATTATCAATTGCTGTGTCGATATCCGCAGAATTTTCAAAAATAGTTTCATGATCCACATGATTTTCACTGTGAGATCTGTAATCCAACCAATTAGCTCTATGATAGTTGAATATGGAACTAATTGGATTAATTATAGCTTCGTTGGAAAGTCTGAATGTTACAGAAAGATGATCTGAGTCAAAGTCAGCATGTGTAATCGGTTCACTACAAATGTGACTTTGATCTGTTAGAACCAGATCAATTGTAGAGGGTTTTTTCACGGAAGAGAAACAAGTCGGATTACTGGGATGAAGAACTGTGAAGTAACATTTCCGTTTTGGAAATGGCTCCGAAACGCAAGCAAGAGGCAAGACCTCCTCGTCAGCGGCACGACAACCAGCTCAGTTGATTATGAAGTATTTCACCATTACTGTTATTTTGCCTACAATTCCACTGGACTTGCTTAGCATTTAAGTCCCCTATTGCGAAAAATTTCGGTCGATATCTTGTGAGTTTTTGCAAATCGCCTTTAAAGAAATTTAATTGTTCGCCGGTGCATTGGAATGGCAAATATGCTTCAGCGATGAAATAAATTCCATGAATGGTTTTAACTTCGATTCCCAAGCTTTCAATAACTTTAGTATTGAAAGAAGGTAAAATTCGATGTTTAATTTGCCGTTGGACAAAAATGGCAACTCCAACACCCATTCCAGTAAATCGATGAACCACATAATGTGGATTGCTTTTCAATTTGACATTTGGTTTAAGAAAAGTTTCTGTCACAATGGCAATATGAATTTAGTGAACTTTGAGAAAATTATAAAATTCATCTTCACTCGATTTTAAAGATCGAGCATTCCAATTTAAAATATTCAAATAATTATTTAACATCACTGTTAAATTTTAAATACATTATAATATTTGCATATTGCCATCCGATTTGAAATGCTTCAAAAAGTGATGAAGTCGAATTCATTCGGATGATCATTTGAAAAAAGATCATTTTATTTTCCGTTATATCGCCTAAATCGACTTCGTTTAAAGAAGCGAATGGCATTGAAGGAATATTGGTAGGTAGACTGCCATTAGAACTGCTATTAGAAGATGATGATTTGGCCGATCTACCTATTAATTGTTGTATTCTAAAAGTGATTAGAAATGAATTACAGTGCTATAATTCTAAGAACGTACTTCGACGAAACATTTACTGCTCGATTGTCAATAAAATCTACTACCAACATTGTAAATAAATCTATTTGTAAATATATACCATCTGAATAAACGATTTGAGCTCTCTTGTAGTCCAGCTCTCTAGCGTACAGCACGTATATCATTATAGATTAAAGTTAAAACATAACATTAATAAATCGTTAGAAGAATTAAGTGGTAGATTTCTACCTATTACACTAGCGTAACTGTCATTAGAAGAAGATGATGACGAGGTCGATCTACCTGTCAATAAATTGTTTTCGTTACAAGACGAATTGGAAGGCGTACCTGTTTTTTGTTTTAAATTCGAAGAAATAAGTGCCTTAGAAGAATTAGGCGTGGCATAAAGTCACAATGTTATTAACGAACTGTGATAAAATCGAATACAACATCTTTGCTTCGTCTCTAAGAAGCAATGAGGCAGCAAAAATAGTTCGAAAATTGTTCAGTACTCAAACTGAAGTCAATCCATCGAACAGGGAGAGAAGATGTCGCTAGTCGTTTTCGTATATGAGATAACTATTGGAGCTGAGATGAATGGGGATACCATTATCCCACACTGAGCTAAATTTTCTTTTTCACATTATATGATATTCTAATGATTTTGCACTATTAGCATTTCCAATAATAGTTACAAGATGTGTTCAACATCATGTCAAATATATGATATAATCTTATGAAACATAAAACTCTTCTTAACGTTATTTTTACAGGATTTCCATATAACGAATGAAATTTCCAGTCTGAGTCAAATTTATTGGCGCGTCTTAGAACCATTACTACACTCAGGCAAAAAATATATGGAATTTCATAATGATTTCGTATGATTTTTAGCCACAAGAATATCGTAAGCGAATCATAAGATCGCCTTATGAAATCCCGAAAACAGGAATTCCAATAAAACGCCTTATGAAATTTATACGAAATTTTTAGGAACATTGTGCGAAAATTCTATGATAAACATAACTTCTCTCATATATTGTGAAGTTCATAAGTTGTTCGTATGAAAACTATAATAGTGATAGATAAGATGTACATTGCAGAGGTATATTTTTCATATTTATCTTATGAAATTTCGATTTTGGTGATTTTTGATGCATCATAAGATTTGCCTTATGATTTTCACTACTCAATTTGCCTGAGTGTAGATATCCGTACAACATACATTGAAACAATTTATGAAGCGCATATTATATTCACTTCTCACTTCATGGTCCGTGAACGCATACCCTTGAACGAAGTTGGATGAGCTGTCTTGTCAGCAATTTAAAATTACATTGAGATGCGGAACCTCCTGAAGAAATGGTCTGGAGCAGTTGATGAATATCGAGGACACAACTATTCACGACTTTCATTGGATTTCCATATAAATTATATGGGATATTTTCATAACTTTCATTATGATAACGTCCATTTAGATTTGACGTACACATTAAATAAAGATTATAAGTTTCCATATAATTTCTATGAATTATATTCTGCATATGATCCATATGACAAATCTAATGAATATAAATAAGATTTTCATTTCAGTGCATTAAAGAAAAATAACAATAATACTCTCCCTAGGCTTTGGATGATGAACTACAGGGCGCTTGGCGGTTGGGGGTGGGAGTCAATTTATACTTCGTGTATTGACAAAGTCGGACCATACCGAGATCGATCGTTCGCTTATAAATGTAAAAAAGATGAAAATTATTATGTTATCTGGATCGATCACGGAGTGGACAGGACTAATACTGCTTGAAATTAACAATAGGTCATCAGGTGGTTTCGAACATTCTTATGCCTGGAATTGGTCACCAATTTGATTTATCTTGATCCAGTTGGGATTAATGTTGATATATAACATTGGTCCTGAACTGGTGAATTTAATTCAAAAAAGAGGACTATTGTTATCAGGAATAAGAGTAAATTGACCTCTTATGAACCGTCGAGGAGTTTTCAAATCTTTCCGATCCTGTTCGGTATCGGTACTAATGTTCACAAATTGCAATGACGGCGAAACTGATTGATCAGTTCACTTTCAAACTGAAAGTGCGAGATGTGTGTTTCTGGAAGAGAACGGTTCACGTGGACCATTTCATACAATCACACCTAGTATTTCTTCACGAAATACATGTAGTTCTTGTTCCCTGGATGCGTGCTCAACACTAGAGAGACCAAGACCTAAAGTGCTCAAAAGCAGCCAAAATGATTAGATTCTCTCTTTAAAAAAACTGACAGAATAACTGAAAGCTATTGCAGTGTGCCTTAGTGGATATATCGTTAAAACCTGTTTTATTCCACCTAGTGGTGTAATGATGCCTTTCTCATGTACATATGATATTGTGGTACTCTATTCAAAAAAATTCTCTTCGAGTTTTGAAAGAAACCAAGAGTTTGTTTATGCATAACATACAGAATAAAACAGTGCTTTGATTGCGTAAGCCATCCTTAGGAAAACGAAATGGGTTCACTATTATATGCACTTTCCGGAATCCGGAACCGGATACCGGAAACCAGGATAGCCGAAAACAGTTTGTTTAGTTGCCTTCTGATAATGACTATCGATTTGTGTAGTTTTGAGACCAGTTTAGAAAATTTTTTACGTGTTTTGTTTCGCCGGTTTAAGTGACGGTGTACAATATTGAACACACTTTACCCTATAATCCCGAAACCGGAAGTCGGATCCGGATGAAATTCAGGCATTCCGTATAAGACCGGAAGACCTTTCATTTGAATCTAAGTTTGTGGAAATCGGTCAAACCATCGCTGAGAAAAGTGAGTGAGATCCATTTTGGTATATATGACCACTATTTCCGGTACTTCCGGAACTGGATACCGGGAACCAGGATAGCCGGAATCGCTTTGTTTAGTTGCCTACTAATAATGACTATCGATTTGTGTAGTTTTGAGTCCAGTTTAGAAATATTTTTACTTCTTTTGTTTCGCCGGTTTAAGTGACGGTGTACAATATTGAACACACTTTACCCTATAATTCTGGAACCGGAAGTCGGATCCGGATGACATTCAGGAATTCCGTATGGGACCACGAGACGTTTCAGTTGAATCCTAGTTTGTCAAAATCGGTTCAGCCATCTCCGAGAAAACCTAGTGAGATTATTTGACACATACACACACAGCAATTTTAAGCAATCCTTCCATTGTGTACATATTGTGACTTTCCTGGGCAATATAGTGTTAAATGCGCATCTTTGCATTATATAATTTTGCAAGCTCACTAACACCTGATTTTATTTTATTTTATTTTATTTTCTTAACGAAAAACGAGCCTGTTGAAATAAAGGATTATCATCGAAGATTTAAGACCAAGGAAAAAGACCCTAGAATGTCCCAAGAAAATGAAGAAAAATAGGTTTTTTATGTAATTACCTAACTTTTTGTAAGTTATGTTATGATAAAAGAATGCACTACTATTTTTACTATCAATTTTATTATTTTTATTGTTATTATTATTATTATTATTATTATTATTATTATTATTATTATTATTATTATTATTATTATTATTATTATTATTATTATTATTATTATTATTATTATTATTTTTATTATTATTATTATTATTATTATTATTATTATTCCTTTATTCTTGATAATCTATCAGCTTGAGATATTAACAGGTTTCTCCGGCATAGTAAAAAACAATGCAATGGGGGAAAAGGAAAAGTTACGTAACGTTGACAAAGATAGAAACAATTAGAGTAGATTAGAATGGATAGTGTTAGTAGACCAAACTTATCTACACCTATTTAGGAACTTTAACGTAATAATTGTAAGTACCGCTTTAGACATAAAAGACTATATAGGAAAGCAGGGCCAAGACCGAAGCGGATACAATGCGAAATTTTCCAAAGTTTCATCGACGAGGCCATTTAAGACACGGAAGCAGTTGGTAGGATGACAAAATACCAATACGATACAGACGCACGACTCAATGATTGACTGGTTACAGGGTGAAGCACACACTTCCTGCCCAAGTGACAAACTCTCTGGCGAACTTGCAATAGAAGATATTCGTATCTTTCGTTGCAAATTGATGACCGGAAAGGAATCTGTCGCTTGGGTTACATGCTGGAGGGAACCTATCAATTATAGGTCGGTTTCCTCCTTCGTTACTAGTGTTCATTTGGGACCATAGCCTAGTTCGTCTGGTATGGAAAGTGCGGAGCGTTGTAACCACCCCTCTCGACCAGAGTAGCCCATAAAGGAAAAATTAAAGAAAAATAACAAAAATACTCTCAATTAAAGTGATTCTGTAAACAGTCCGACTGGAGCATAACATGTCAACTTTATAAAATATATAATGACATATAAAAAATCCTGAAAATACAGATAATCAATATTAGTAATGCCAAAACTTCTCGATAATCTAATACTTCTTCGAGTGATCTTGAACAAAGCTCGATGATCTAGTTCGAATCGAGAACCATAATACGAGACATGATCGGTTCGATAAATGTTTGATCGAATTGAAATGCATAAAGGCAGACCTAGACTATGATTGCAAGTGATCAATACCACGTTAGGCTTTTCGAGAGGACCGTGCTGTGAACAGTCTATGGCTTCATCGCCCACGGAAGACCGCTCCAGTCGAAAACCACACACGGACCGAAGGATGCGGCCAGCATAGATATTTACCAACGCCATCTGGAAGACTCATGCAATATTAAATTCATCGACCACTGCTGATCGCCAGCTGAAAATTGGATTTTCGAGAACCCGAGATGACATAGTCTAATGATACTATTCTAGTTTTAAGTTAGTCGTTAATTAAGATTAGAAAATACCCTTGGCATCTTAGAGCTTAAGCAGCGTGCCGAAAAATTTTAATACATTATTGAATAAAAAAATAGTCTATGGTAAATTATACTTGATATTACGTTATGGATGTCAAGGTCAAGTATTTGAACGGCGAAGCTTCGTATACTGTATGGAACCGATATGAAAGAAAACAGGCTGGGAGCGTTGGGTTTTAATTGTTGGTTGAAATAAGCTGTGGTCTACATACACATTAAAAAAATCAATTAACCAAGTACTGCCATCAATGAACTATGTTTCAACGTACTGCTCTAATAATAATAATGTTTTGTCCTTCCAGTTAATGTTCTTGAGGGCGAGCAGCGATTTCCTAAAAGTGTACATCGTACAATTATTATCCGAGAACAGAAAAAATACTGTTTGATTTACCAAGTCTTTTGTTTGACATAAATCTCCAAGTTAGGTTTTGGGAATCCGTTAAAGTTGGTTGCAAACGTCATACCGTAGGCACCTACATTTTTGAACTGTACATACTCACCAATTTGGTGCTCCGGAAAATTCACATTTTCGCAAATGATATCTGTCGCATCACATGTCGGACCCCAAATAGTTGTAGGCAATAAGACTCTATCTCGTTTTGAGTTTGTGATTACAGGCCACGCTCTTTCTAAGTCGTTAATTGCACGTAGACTAACCCAGTCGAACAGTGTCCCGTAGACTCCATCGTTGAGATAATACATCACGTGATGAGCTCTAGAATTGTTACTAGGATCACGGACAATTTTCTTTCCCTGAATCACCGTGAATAATTGCACAGCCGAACCGACATAATATCTTCCCGGTTCGGCAATTATTTGGATGTCAGTGAAATTGAGAAAAAACTCGTCTAGTGCTCGGTTTATTGCTGTTGCAAATTCATCGATTGGTTTCTCTGCGTCTCCGGGATATCCTCCACCCAGATCTAACAAAGAAAATTTGTAACCAATCGATAACGCATGCTCGAATAATACTTTCGCGGCACCAATTGCATGATAGAAACTATTCGCATCCAAACTTCCGCATCCTACGTGGAAACTGATACCCACAACATTAAGGTTCAGTTTTTTCGCTTTTTCAAGCAACCAAGGACCTTCCACTTTGGTATCACAACCAAATTTCTTTCCCAGAGGAACTAACGCTTTGTTCGAATCGTGCCGAATCCGTAATACCAAATGAGATTCTGGGTAGAATTGCGCAATTTTCACCAATTCAAGTTCGTTGTCGAATGTCATTGTAGTAATATGTTTAGCTTTTGCGTACTTTAGAGATTCCATCGATTTAATCGGATGAGCGTATATGATCCTATGTTGTTCTACGCCTAGCTCCAATACCTTATCGATTTCTCCCTTGGAAGCACAATCGAATCCCGTTCCTAGTAGAGCAAGTGTCTGTAGTATGGCCTTATCATCGTTACATTTGACCGCGTAGTACGGTTTAACTCGAGGTAATTTTTGAAGCCAGTTCAGATGTTTCCGTACGATGTCATCCAGATCCACAATATGGAAAGGATTTTCACGTGGCGGTGAACGCACTATTTCGTCTATGACCATCGTTACACTCGAGTTATCATCTAATAGGATAAAGTCGTTATCTGATGAATTCACGTTAGTTTCACTCATAGTCGCTTACTGGATTGATGTGAACTTGATTGCTGTTGCGCAGGCGTTGAATACGTTCAGTGTACTGATCAGATGAGTTTTTTTATACTTCGGTTTTAGCTGTGCTCCATTATCAGTAATAAATTTCAGAAATAAAACATCAACGTCTGATTGCTGAGTTATTCTATTATTTTCGTGGTACGATTGGGGTCGGCTCGGTGTATATGATGGTTAATACTGTGGTAAGTATGAACATTTGTGACAATGGAAAACAATTTTTTTTTGATAGTCGCTTCTGTTCTTTGCCTTTTTGGTCTGTCTGCTCGGCCTA
Organism: Malaya genurostris; assembly: GCF_030247185.1. NCBI lineage: Eukaryota > Metazoa > Arthropoda > Insecta > Diptera > Culicidae > Malaya > Malaya genurostris. Next base: position 28,606,416 of record NC_080572.1, on the reverse strand, counting down.
GTTTATCGTTAGGTTGCCGATGGCACTTTTAACAAGTTGCCCTGGACAGTCGTACTAAATTAAGTTTTATTGCTTAGTATAAAGATTTCTGATATTAGCACCACAGTAGCTTTCCTACCACAGCCTAATATTATTAAAATCAATTTACCATTATATAACCGGAACCAGAAGTCACAGCTAATTTACATTTAAAATTGATCAATGGCCCACCAGCAGCTTTCAAACGAGCCTAAGCTAGTTGAAATCGGCTCAACCCTCTCTGAGAAAAAAGTGCGGTAAAAAAACAATGCGTTTTGTCGGTTACATCACTTATAGCATTATATCTCCGGAACTAGAAGTCAGAGCCATTTTATCTTCGAGCTTGATCAATGGCCCAACAGTAGCTTTCAAGTGAGCCTAATTTTGTTAAAATCGGTTTAGCCATCTCGGAAAATTGTGCAGAAAAAAATCGTTAAAAGGTGCACGCACACACACGGTTAAGAATTTTGAAGGATTTGAAGGATATAAATCCAAACGTGAAATAACAGTCACTAACAATGTAGAACTGAAACAATAAGAAATAAAATTAAAACATAGACTAAGCAGATAATACCATAGATGTAAAGTTATAAACTGTATAACTAAATATTGTAGCCACTGTATATAAATGTTGATAAAAAATGGATAATAAATAAAATATTTAATGTAAAAAAAAATTCACGGGCTCAATCAGGTAGCAGATGGCGAAGCGTACGGACACATCATCATGATCACGACAATGGCGCAGTCAGAGGAATCTCTAAATCAAAGGTTTTTTTAGTTTTCGGCCAGTTTAATTCCAATTGGGAAGGTGGAATATAGTCTAAGTTTTTTAGAAAAGAGAGCGACTAGATGAAACTGAGTACATTCCAATAGATTAAATGGAAAACGTATATTCCAATTGAGGAGGAGGAATATTATTTGAGAACACTGTTGAAAAAACTCTACAAATCCTGTTTAGCCACAACAAATTAAGGAATTTCGTATGAAACTGTAAGACTTTTCTATTGAACCTATAAGTTGTGAAAATCCTTTCTGCAGTTTTTAATCACCATTTAAAATTCCGGATTCAGATATTCGATATACCCGAAGTTGGTTTGTTTGCCAGCAACAAATATGACCTCAAAATTGGATTATTATTATTATCATTATTATTATTGTTATTATTATTATTATTATTATTATTATTATTATTATTATTATTATTATTATTATTATTATTATTATTATTATTATTATTATTATTATTATTATTATTATTATTATTATTATTATTATTATTATTATTATTATTATTATTATTATTATTATTATTATTATTATTATTATTATTATTATTATTATTATTATTATTATTATTATTATTATTATTATTATTATTATTATTATTATTATTATTATTATTATTATTATTATTATTATTATTATTATTATTATTATTATTATTATTATTATTATTATTATTATTATTATTATTATTATTATTATTATTATTATTATTATTATTATTATTATTATTATTATTATTATTATTATTATTATTATTATTATTATTATTATTATTATTATTATTATTATTATTATTATTATTATTATTATTATTATTATTATTATTATTATTATTGTTATTATTATTATTATTATTGTTATTATTATTATTATTATTATTATTATTATTATTATTATTATTATTATTATTATTATTATTATTATTATTATTATTATTATTGTTATTATTATTATTATTGTTGTTATTATTATTATTATTATTATTATTATTATTTTTATTTTTATTTTTATTATTATTATTATTATTATTATTATTATTATTATTATTATTATTATTATTATTATTATTATTATTATTATTATTATTATTATTATTATTATTATTATTATTATTATTATTATTATTTTTATTTTTATTTTTATTATTATTATTATTATTATTATTATTATTATTATTATTATTATAATTATTATTATTGTTATTATTATTATTATTATTATTATTATTATTATTTTTATTATTATTATTATTATTGTTATTATTATTATTATTGTTGTTATTATTATTATTATTATTATTATTATTATTATTATTATTATTATTATTATTATTATTATTATTATTACTATTATTATTATTGACACAACTACACAACTGGAACGGTATTACTGCACTACCGGCTGTGAAAATTGCATATTTTTTCAAATAAATTTTAAATTCAATGGCATTCGTTTATTCTTTCGGTCGCACTTATCTTAGAATTGCTAAAAAATTTATCAACCGCTGCACCGTCTTTTACCAATATCACACACCAGTAGCAGACAGTGGAACAAAGTACGCATCGTTCGTTTAGTGTTTTCTTCTTCTTTCGGTGTTGAACATATTGTCAATCTATATGGCGATTTCAAAACTTTGACAATTATTGCCTTGTAACTGTGGAACCGGAAGTCGAATCCGGATGAAATTTCACAGTAGCTTTAAAGATAACATGAGCTTTAATTCCGTTCACGATTTGTAAAAATCGGTTCAAGCATAGCAGAGAAATCGAAGTGAGTTCTATTTTTGGAGTTTTTATTCACCACTTTCGGTGCTTTCGGAACAGGAAAAGGGGGGGACCAGTCGTGCCGAATTAAGTTTTTATGCCCACAAACTAACAAGCTCTGCAAGCTAGAAGAATTTATCAGACAGTTGCTTAAGAAAGTGAGTGCATATTTATGTTATATACATACACACATACACACACAGAGACATTTGCTCAGTTCGTCGAGCTGATTCGAATGGTATATGACATCTGGCCCTCCGGGCTTCGGTTAAGAAGTCGGTTTTCACAGTGATTGCATAGCCTTTCTATATGAGAAAGGCAAAAAAAAGAATATAGTACAGAAAAGATTTGATTCCGATTAAATCTGAAAAATTGTGTTCTATATATTTACAGAAACACAAAAAGGACGGATTCCAAAAAGTTGAAGGAAAAACTTGAATTGTTAGAAGCAACTGTCTCCCAAATTAGAATGCTGGACGAAAAACTATTTCCGTATTACAAACGCAATTACTCGGTTGGATGCATACTTCACTTCAAGAGCATATTAATTGTCTCAGCGCAGCAAGCTGGTTAATAAGGTTCAACGAAGTAATGAACATAATATCCAATAGGGGGACGGGTATAGTGTGATGGGTAAGTCGATGCCCTTTCACACAGCCCACTTGGGTTCGATTCCCAACCCCAACCAACATAGCCCGAAAAGGCGAATGACATTAAGGTTAAAACCTCTATAATCGAAACAAAACAAACAAAAAACAATATCCAATAGGTAAAAGAGTTTCAACGGCATAAAGTTGTGCAATTATAAACAAGAAGAGGAATGTGAGGCCATATCAAGAACCATTACCAAAGGATCAACAGAACTCTAGCTTTTTTTTTTTTTCATAAATACGTTTATTTCATAGGCAATATACATAAGTTTTTCTTCGCCGTGGCATCCACAATACATAGTAGTTTAAACCTAATACATTTCGAATATCATATTAGTATGTTGGTACTCATTAGTTAATCTAAACACTGTTTTTATCAAGCGAGTTGCTATTTTAAATTACATTAAATAAAATACATTTATTTTGTACATGATCTTATAACTATTTCAGGATTGTTTGTATCAGTTCACCACTTATATTCAATATCCTATAGTTGGCTATTGGTTGAACTCATGGAAGAGAAAACAGTTTAACATAAAATAAAATTTAAATTGGAACTCCAATGGATTTAATGAAATGATAAAGAAGTTTCATGTATGGAAGGTCACGACAAGCAAGAATGTCGCGAACTGGGACATTGGATAGTCTACCTTGGGTACGCAAGGAATTTATTAGTTGAGATCTGACATCACGAAACTCCACGCATGTCCAAACAACATGGTCAATATCGCGGTAACCTTCGCCGCAAGCACAATGATTAGTCTCGGAAAGTCCAATTCGAAGGAGATGTGCATCTAACGTGTAGTGATTGGACATGAGTCTGGACATCACACGAATGAAATCTCTACTCACATCCAGTCCCCTGAACCATGCCTTTGTCGATATTTTAGGAATAATTGAGTGCATCCACCGACCCAGATCATCTTTATCCCAAGAAGCTTGCCAGCTGGCAAGTGTTCTTTGGCGAGACGCGCTATAGAATTCGTTGAAAGCAATCGGTCTCTCATAAATTTCACCCTCAATAGCACCACGTTTGGCTAAAATATCGGCTCTTTCATTGCCTGGAATGGAGCAATGAGCCGGAACCCAAACTATTGTGATTAGATAATTATTATTCAATATGTCGTTCAGACACTGTTTTATTTTACCCAAGAAAAACGGTTCATTTTTGCCAGCAGCGTTTGAGCGAATGGCTTCAATTGCACTCAGACTATCTGTGAAGAGGAAATAATGGTTTGGAGATAATGTGACGATTACATTCAAGCTATAATGAACTGCTGCTAACTCTGCTATATAAACAGATGCAGGTTCTTGAAGCTTGAATGAGGCCGAAACATTATTGTTGAACATACCAAACCCTGTCGCTTCTTCCATTCGCGATCCGTCCGTGTAAAACATTTTCTCAGAGTTAATATGCCTGAACTTACTTGAAAATATTTTTGGGATTTCCATAGAGCGTAGGTGGTCCGGGATTCCACGCACTTCGCGCTGCATGGATGTGTCGAAAAATAAAGTTGAGTCAGGTACATTTAGGAGGCTGACACGGATAGGAATATATCTTGAAGGGTTGATTTCCTGTGACATATGGTTAAAATATACTGTCATGAATTTTGTTCGAGATCGAAGCTCGACTAGTCGTTCGAAATTATTAATTACCATGGGATTCAGCACATCACATCTTATTAGCAGGCGTGATGAAAGCTCCCAAAATCGATCTTTTAATGGAAGAACTCCCGCCAGAACTTCAAGACTCATTGTATGTGTCGAATGCATGCAGCCTAAAGCAATTCGCAAACAACGGTACTGAATTCGCTCAAGTTTGATAATATGAGAATTTGCAGCGGAACGAAAACAAACGCATCCATATTCCATCACTGAAAGTATCGTTGTCTGATACAATTTTATTAGATCTTGCGGATGAGCACCCCACCAAGACCCTGTTATTGTTCGAAGAAAATTTACTCTTTGTTGGCATTTCGTTATCAGATACCTAATGTGTCCTCCCCACGTGCATTTGGAATCAAACCACACCCCGAGGTATTTGAAAGTCAAAACCTGTTCGATTATTCTTCCCATCATATGAAGCTGAAGTAGCGCGGGATCATGCTTTTTTGAAAAGACGACCAGCTCTGTTTTCTCCGCAGAGAATTCGATACCAAGATGAACAGCCCAAACGGACAATTTATCTAAGGTATCTTGCAATGGTTTTTGCAGATCAATAGCTTTGGATCCAGTAACTGAAACCACGCCATCATCTGCCAATTGTCTTAGTGTACATGGGGTTACTAGACAGCTGTCAATGTCATTCACGTAAAAATTATAGAGGAGCGGACTGAGGCATGAGCCTTGCGGGAGACCCATGTAGCTAATTCTGATTGTTGCCAAATCGCCATGTGAAAAATGCATGCGTTTCTCTGACAAAAGGTTGTGCAAATAATTATTTATAACCGCTGGGAGTCCATGTTGGTGGAGCTTGTCTGAAAGAACATCAATGGAAACTGAATCAAATGCTCCTTTAATGTCTAAAAATACAGATGCCATTTGTTGCTTTTGAGCGAAGGCAATTTGGATGTCAGACGAAAGTAATGCAAGGCAATCATTCGTCCCTTTATTTCTACGGAAGCCAAACTGAGTATCTGACAACAAACCGTTCGTCTCGACCCAAGTGTCGAGACGTCGTAGAATAATTTTTTCGAACAATTTTCTGATGCAGGACAACATCGCAATGGGTCTATATGAGTTGTGATTGGAAGCTGGTTTCCCCGGCTTTTGAATGGCGATAACTTTCACTTGTCTCCAGTCAGGTGGAACAATATTTTGCTCAAGAAACTTGTTGAACAATTCCAACAAACGTCTTTTTGCGAGGTCGGGCAGATTCTTCACCAAGTTGAATTTAATTCTGTCCAATCCAGGAGCGTTATTGTTACAAGACATGAGTGCTATGGAAAATTCCATCATTGAAAAGGGGCTATCAATGGAATCATCATTTGAAGAAGACTCCCTAACAATGCTATGCGTAGGAACGGAATCTGGACAAACTTTCCTCGCAAAATCAAATATCCATCGATTCGAGTACTCCTCACTCTCATTTCCTACGTTACGATTCCTCATTCGTCTGGCCGTATTCCAAAGAGTGCTCATTGAGGTTTCTCTTGACAAACCTTCCACAAAATGTCTCCAATAGCTGCATTTCTTAACCCGAAGTATGTTCTTGTACTTGGTTTCTAAAACCAAGAATTTTTCAAAATTCTGAGGAGTTCCTCCTCCTCGTTTTAAAAACGTCTTGAAAGCATTTTGTTTCGCGTGTTTAGCATCTGAGCACTCTTTGTCCCACCAAGGATTTGGAGGTCTTCTGTTAGACGATGGACCAAGAAATCGTTTGGTTTGGGCTTGTTCTGCGGCCTCCAGAATCGAACAAACGAGGAAGTCATATTCTTCAAGTGGGGGAAGCTCTTCCATTGAAGTTAAGACACTTGAAATATTACTTTGGTATTTAATCCAGTCAATATTTTTTGTCAAATCATATGGAATATTAACTGAATTAGCAATGCCTTTGTTACTGCTAATTGAGATGATGATTGGTAAATGATCGCTACCATGTAAATCAGGAAATACTTTCCAGGTGCAATCTAGTCGAATTGAAGTCGAACAAAGAGATAAATCTAATGCACTTGGACGTGCAGGAGGTCTTGGGATCCGTGTCATGCTACCCATATTTAGTACCGTCATGCTAAAATTGTCGCAAATATTATATATTAGAGATGATCTGCTATCATTGTAAACGGAACCCCACATCATTCCGTGCGAATTGAAATCTCCTAAAATCAAACGTGGAGCAGGAAGGGCTTCGACAATTTCATTAAGCTGTCGTTGTCCAACTTGAGCTCTTGGAGGAATATATACCGAAGCAATGCAAATGTCCTTTCCTTTAATGTTTATTTGACAAGCAACAACTTCTATACTAGAAGTCGAAGGAATGTTTAATCTATAAAAGGAATAACATTTCTTAATTCCTAAAAGCACTCCACCATACGGGGAGTCTCTGTCGAGACGTATAATGTTAAAGTCATTAAAATTTAAGGCTATGTTTGATGTAAGCCATGTTTCGCACAAAGCAAATACATCACATTTTTGACTATGCAACAAAACTTTAAATGAATCAAGTTTTGGCATGATGCTTCGACAATTCCACTGCAGGACAGTGATTGAATCATTTGCGGCGGATGATAAATTATCCATCAAATGATACAAAACCTGTAAGAGCTGGCCATTGAGCTGATAACTGTTTCAAAAAAGTTCTAGCTATTGGAAGGAATGCTGTTATGATGGTCTTTAGAGGTTCAGAAATATTGAATGCAGCGAAAATCCATTCTACAATTTCCGAAAATTTCAGTAATCCTGTTGGTGAATGTGAAATGGAGCCCACTGGATTATTGTCTTTTCTTGAGCTAGTTCCTGGATTGGTTTGTGAATTTGACAAACCAGGAGGCACAGTTTTTGGTTTTAAATTTGGCTTTTTAGCTTTAACACGGGGATCTTTTTTTGAAGGTATAATTTTAGGTGTCTTTTTTGGTATTTTGTGGTTTGTTAATCTCCTCTTAACAGACCCTTGAGGAGTGACAAACGAGGTATCTTCACTATTTCCGTCAGAGTCAGATTCCTCTGGCTCCGCAAGATTTGAAAAACCGTTTTCGGTTTCCAAAGGGGAGACATGTATGACCGTTTTGAGCATTTCTGCATATGTGCGCTTAGACCGTGCTTTTAAAGAAAGCTTCATTTTGTCTTTACGCAGCTTAAATGCAGCGCACACTGAAAGATCATCATGAGGGCTTTCCCCACAATAAACACATTTTTCAACATCTTTATCGCAAAGATTATCCTTATGAGGCCTTTGACATTTGATACATTTGGACTTATTACTACAGTAAGTAGCTGTATGTCCGAATTTTTTACAGTTCGTGCAATTCATAACATGCGGTACGAAAAGCCGAACAGGAAGACGAATTTTATCGATATAGACATGGCTAGGCAATGCAGATCCGGCAAATGTTACGCGAAACGAATCTGAGGGACGATAAGACTTTTTTCCATCGACAATAGATGCTGAGTACAATTGTTTGCACTCGAGTATCTTAACTCCCTCAAGCATGGAGTTTTTAAAACGGCCAACTCCATTTTTAAGTAAATCATCTGCTGTCAGACTTGCTTCAGTCACAACACCGTCAATTTCTACCTCCTTCGATGGAATGTAAACTCGATATTCAATAGCAAATAATTTACAGGTTACAATATCGTTTGCCTGTTTCAAGTCGTTAACTACAACTCGAATTTTATCTCTATTAACCTTACAGATTTCTTTAACTTCAGAGAAATGTGATGTCAAATCCTTTGTAATTTGCATCAAGTTTAAAATCTTTTCTTTTTTTCGAAGATAGACTATCCATGGCCCAGTGGTACCCTGTGGATAATGTTTAGCCCTCGGAGTATTTAAACTTTTACTAGTATCCGGAATCGGATTCGGATGATCTTCCATGAGATCATCCATTACATTAAATTTTTTTTGTAAATTAATAATACCAAAATAAAAACTTATGTTTAGTAAAATTTCAGATATAAGAAATAAAAAATAAATTAAATTAAATCTACCTTGTAGCTGATGTCTCTGTTCCTTTATCGTGAAGAACGACGTGAAGCTCTTCCAACGATTTCCAATTGGCAGTCTTTTGCTGTTTCCAATTGGCAGTCTTCTGTCGTTTACTGCTATCTCAGTTGCTCTGCCGTCGTTGTGAACACCACTGCACTTGCTGTACCTGACCCCAGGTACAGTGCTTTTGCTCTTGGTGGCGATCAAATGCGATGCTTGCAGTGTAGCACCTCGCGATATATGCCGTCTCTTTTGATCCTACGCAGCGTACAAATTCTGGTACCTGGTAGATCAGCACTGGGTTGCTTTAGCACCTCTGTGCCTTTGCACCCCTTCGTCTTCGCACCTTTATGCGATGGCACCTCTGTGACTCGTCACTTCTATGCTCTCGCACCTCTGTGTCTCTACACCTCTGTGCGTATGAACGGGATGGCCTTCGTTGCTAGCTTTCCAGTCGGGAAACGCCCCGAATATTGCGTTTGCTATGGGCAGTTTAACTACCTGAAGCTTAGAATTGTCTCGGTAGCAGCCGTTAACTCACGAGCCAGTACAATCGAAACACAACCTCTTCGCTTGAATGGTTTTTACTGAATGAGAACTCTAGCTTATCGAGTGCTTACTGACGGCGGAGCACTGACCGAATCAATTGACCAAGTACGCATTCGAGAAGTCGAGCTTGAGAACGAAAATGATTATCGTAGGCTTCATCAGCGAAAATCATCTACGATTGCAGCTATATCCCGATAATCGAAAGACTAAGCGCCATGTCAGACAATACGAGTTTTATAGAGGAAATCGTGGTAGAGTTCATAGTGATAAAGTTTGTCGCAATTGCGAACGCCGTGGTCATATTGCACGTGCGTGTTCGTCTTAACCGAAACAAGAGTTTTTGAAGCGGAACTGGGCAGGGGATGAAAACGAGCGTCCAACCAAAATTGCAGTTGTTGAAAACACAAATTTAGATAATGAACAAGTAAAGGTAATGGAAGAAAATAACATTCAATAAATATTGTTTGTAACTTGAAATATGAGATAAGTTGAAATACATTGAATAACGTTATGAAGATGAATAACAAAATAATTGATTTTATTTTATGCTGTGATGATTACAGATAGTTGAATCTCCATTAACAGAATTGGAAAGAGCTGAAATTGACAAAATTGAATCTTGCCTCGCCGATGATAAAAGTGCATATGTAGTGGCACGTGTGGCTTATCTTCTTATAGATTCGAGGGCACAGATCAATACGATGACGTTAGAATCATTCAACGTTATTATCGAGGATGAAAATTCTATGACGAACGTATACGAATTAAGTTATGTGTCTGACAAAGCCCTGAAACCTTATGCATCAAAGAACAATATTCATGTTCTGGCAACTTTTTCCGGTGAACTATATGTTTCAGTTGCCATTCCTACAACTGTAGAGAAATTCTATGTAGTGTAATGTGTAACATGCAGGATCGATTCAGAAAAAATGATGAAATACTACCTTGATCAAAAAGTTTCCGGAATCGCCACTCTCACATCTGTCATTTATATTCTATCAAATTTTTAGCTCGATACCTGGGCACAAAGCCGCCGAGACGACGCCAGCAGAGTCGGCCGCCGACCCGCCGTCGGAAGCGGCGGCCTCTTGCATACAAACCTGTAACCGCCTCGTTTGCCCGGTCTACTCAAAGCTAGGTGTCTTTGCTTTAGTTAGGTCCGAGCGAGCGGTAGCGAGGTCGGAAAGCACATGAATCAAAACGATGTGGCGTAGCCGCATTAAATTTTTTTTTCATTTTTACTTAATAAACGAAAAATACCACATACATTTGCCTGGTAGATACACCTATGCAATTGCTTAGTAGCTAATAGTCAACAAGTTTTCTTGGGAACTCCTTTTCGGCGAAATGACCCTTTCGGCGAAATGGCATTCGGCGAAGTGGCCCATTCGGCGAAATAACCCTTTCGGCGAAAAAACCCTGATCCGTTGAGATGAACGGTTGGCCATCGACATCGAAAACCGACGAAAACTTCAACATAATCAAAGAATCGATGGCCGTAAACCTCAAATTGACTTTTAGAGAGATGGCAGAGGAGTTATGAGAGGTTTGAGTGAAGCAATTCTACGAAAAAGACTACATTTGTAGGCAAACAACTCATGGATCTTGCACCACGATAACGCACCGTCACACAAGGCCATCGTTATTCGTGAACATTTGGCTAAAAACGAAACGAATACCATTCAGCAACCACCGAACTCACCTGATTTGGCTCCCTGCGACTTTTTCCTATTCGGTCGACTCAAGAAACCGCTTCGTAGAGCGCGTTTCAGCACTCGAGATGAGGTTATGAAAACCATTCTTAATCCACCTAGTGGGGTGATAATACCTGTTTCTTTTTTTGAAACAGTCTCATAAAAACATTTTTTATCTTTTTAGTAAATAATTTCTGACACTAATTTGGGCTCATTTTTGACACCAAATGATTCAGATTGAACCGAGTAGTTCACAAAAGCATTCTTCAGTGTTTATATCACATAGTAGGCATCATTTTTTCAACCATGCGCTTGACATTTGCGTTGCCTATTTGGTTGAGAAGAGTGATGCTAATGTAGGAAAACCCTTCTTAGTGGAATTTTCATAGATCTTGAAAAATCACCATACATACATGAAATTTCTGAAATCGAAAAAAAATTTTTGATGTCAAAAGTTTTAGAATTGCATGAAACGTCGAGATTTAGTGTCATCTCGAAAAAAATTTGACGCAACTTTACGGTTTTTGGTATCAAAAAAATTTTTGATTTCGAAAATTTCATGGTGATTTGAAATTTGCATGAGGACTTATTTCGAGGTGTTTAAACTACTGAACAATAGCGCTTTACGACATTAGAGGTGATCCCAAAATATTGGCACCCTTATATATTAGAGCGGTAAAAATAACGTGTTTTGTCGGTTACGTCACTTATACAATCATATCTTCGGAACCAAAAGTCACAGCCATTGGATCTTCGAACTTGATCGATGACCTAACAATAGCTTTCAAACCGGCCAAGACTTGTTGAAATCGGCTCAGCTGTCTCCGAGAAACTTGCGCGGTAGAAAATTACACGTTTTGTCGGCTACGTCATTATCTACTGAATCAAAAGTCACGGCCACGGTCTTCAAACTTGATCAATGGTTCAATAGTAGCTTTCAAACGAGCCTAAGTTTGTTAAAATCGGTTCAGCCATCTCTGAGAAAATTGAGCGGGTAAAAACACAACGCGTTTTGACGGTTACATCACTTATACAATCATATCTCCGGAACCAAAAGTCACAGCCATTTGATCTTTGAACTTGAGCAATGGCTCGACAGTAGCTTTCAAACGAGCATAAGTTTCATTAAGGGGTGGTCCAAATTTTGTGCTAGGGCACATAACCGTTTTTATTATTTTTACGTTTCGTCTTTGACTCATCAGTGCAGCGCAGTTTAAATTAAACTGCTTAGTGCTAAATTCGGCAGTTCAATTTGAACCGCTAAGCAGACGTAAAGTTTCTGCTATTTACAGAGCACTTTTTGTTTTGCATCGGAGTGCAATGTCTCTTCTGACGTGCCGAACGAAAACGTGTTTTCGACTGTATCTGGCCGATGCAGGTTTAGTCATTTAGGGGTTAGCCAAATTTTGTGCTAGGGCACATAACCGCACATTCACACACACATACACACACACACACACACACACACACACACACACACACACACAGACATTTTCCAATTTCGTCGAACTAAATCGAATAGTATATAACACTATGGGTCTCCGAGGCTCCGTTTGAAAGTCGGAAATAATGTTTCGAGGATTGGATCAAGCGTTGACATAAGTGTGTTTAAGTTGATGGGGAGTACTTTAATTTTCTGAACAAATTCCGGGAACTTTTTGATCACGGTAGTAATGTTCATAATCATTACTCGTGTCATTTCTAATACTACATTACCTTACACGAACATTAAAAGTGACATCTATACATCACTAGGTGGAATAAAACAGGTTTTTTTTTAAACCATAACTTAGTTATACCAAAGCATAAATGTGTGTTAACATCAGGATTGATTTACATGTTGTGCAAATTGTCGGGATTATGAAATTTTGCTATCACATCCTCACCCACATAAATACACACATACATCCACAAAAATGTTTAACAATAATTTGCTTTTAAAACAAGTTAAACAACTAACACTTAGGAAATATTCTCAAAGTTTCATAATTTTTTGCTATGATGTATTGTAATCATGTACTCGAAATAAAACTATTTCATCAGTTGTTCTTCCAACTCTTAATCCTCCAATCCGGGTAAATTTTCTCTCTCGCAAGCAAAGCTGTGTTGCTAATTTGGCAGGCCATGACTATGCAAATAACACGGAAGAGGTGCTTTTCCAGTGGTTTGAATATGAAAAGTATATTCACACCCTACACCAAACCGCCAATAATATAACGGACGGTAATTGACGTTTGTTTATGAATATTAATAAATCGTTATGTGTCTAGGTCTTTAAAAAAAAGTTTAAACCACCTTAGAACTTTTGTATTACATCGAATTTTGCAATCCCAGAGACGCCTTGCTGGGGTTGAATAAATCACGTTTAATTAGCACATAATTTTCCCAACTCACAGAGCACATTGATGTAAATCAAGGAAATGTCACTTCCGCTAGGGAAAGAGTACGTAAGTTCTGCAACGACGATCGTCCTCCGGGGGTTGCTCTGGAAGAATCATGGCTTCGCGTTCGCAGCCAAGTTTCCTCCGTATTCAACTTGTAGCATAGTATTCATTCGTCACGCTTTCACAGCGAGCTGAATGGATATTTTAATTTTGAATGAGCTGCTGAAAACGAAATTTCCCGTCCTTTGCTATACAAGTTCGGCAAGCATAGACACGTATTGACCCTGCGACATTTTTCCGTTCGATTCAGGATATATGGTATACCTGGATTCCAGTTGACGGATTCAAAGTTTGCACGATTCATATTCAAAGACTGAAATAAAAATGTTTCTTTGGTCCCGAAAGGTTGGATATTGAAATATTTATGACTTTATCGCGGTAGCCAGCTTCAACCGCACCACGAAAGGCTCGAATGTATGTAGTCACATAATCTCCATGCTCGTCAGAAAGCACAAGTTTCCACACAAATTGCATTTTGCTAGTGGAAAGTTTTCTATGGCTTAAATGTTGAATTCTTCTTGAGCTTTGTCGCTTTGGAAATCAGTATGACTTAGTTTTGTGCGGTTAGGAAAACATTTCAGTTGCTTGATGAAAAGATCATGCATACTTTGGTATTTTGGTTTGATGATTGTTTTCTCTATTTAAATGAGATATCTTTAGTGACTAATAACCCGAATAACTATTTTTATCTTAAATATTACGTTAAGTTATTGTTCAGATCGATAAAAAAAAATCAACCCTACATAGTGCAAAACGGGGTATTCTCTATATAATTGAATATTTATAGGCAATATTCCATCAACAATTGGTAATTAGAAAATTATTTATTCTATTTTATCATAAAATAAAAGATCAAAAATTAGATCGAAATGGTATCAGTAAGATATATTAGAGTTTGCACTCAGTTGTTTACACGTTGCTGAGTGTTGTGCGATACCCCACATTGCCCTACCCCGATTTGCCACAAGAAAACATTTTGCTTTCCGACTCCTAGGAAACAAAACAATGCTCGGAAACGTAAAACACAATACGTTATAAAAGCGCAAAAGAGAGCACTAAGAAATACTATGATACTTCATTTTTTGCCTTTCTCATATAGAGAGGTTATGCAATCACTGTGAAAACCGACTTTTTAACCGTGGACCGGAGGGCCGAGTGTCATATACCATTCGACTCAGTTCGTCGAGTACGCAAAATGTCTGTGTGTGTATGTGCGCTTTTTTGCACTAACTTTTCTCGAAGATGGCTGAACCGATTTTCAAAAACTCAGATTCAAATGAAAGGTCTTGAGGTCCCATAAAAAATTCCTAAATATTATTTGGATCCGACTTCCGGTTCGGGAGTTATGGGGTAAAATGTGCAAAAAAAAAAAAAGAAAATATGTGTTCTAACTGTTCTCATAGATGGCGCGACCGATTTTCACAAACTTAGGTTCAAATGAAAGATCCTGTGGTCCCATACGTAATTCCTGAATTTCATGCGGATCCGACTTCCGGATCCGGAAATATAGGATAAAGTGGGTTAAAAATTGTATACCATCACTGAAAATGGGGAAAAACCTTAATTTTTTTTCCAAATCGACCTCAAATGTTTTCCAATTGATAGTAGACGGTCAAACAAACCGATTTTAGTTATTATTTTAAGAATCGAAGAAAATGATTTTGAAGAACACCACAGTATTATATATGATAGTATGATTGATATGAGAAAGGCATCATTACACCACTTGGTGGATTAAAACAGGTTTTTATTTTATTATAAATATAAAAATCTGTTTTTATCCACCTAATGGTTCTTCGATTCTTGTAAGAATAACCGAAATCGGTTTGTTTGACCGTCTACTGATAAAAACTATCAATTGGAGAAGATTTGAGGTCGATTTAGAAATTTATTTACGGTTTTCGTCCTTTTCAGCGATGGTATGAAATTTGTAACACACTTTATCCTATATTTCTGGATCCGGAAATCGGTGCACTTTTTTCATATTTTTTTCCACATTTTCCCCATTATTCCAGAACCGGAGGTCAGATCCAAAAAATATTCAGGAATTTTGTATGGGACCACAATACCTTTAATTTGAATCTAAGATTGTGAAAATCGGTTTAGTCATCTCCGAGAAAAGTTAGTGCAAAAAATACGTTACATACTCACATACGCACACACACACACAGACATTTTGCGTACTCGACGAACTGAGTCGAATGGTATACACACTAGGATTTAATTCCTTTGTTCGGTAATATTTTTGACGAGATCTTTCGGTAATCTATAGAAATAACCGATATTTCGGTACATGGGTTTTATTTTACAACAATTATACAAATTTTCACCGAACGATCAGTTTAACGTAAATTTTCACTACAAAATTCTGTATTAGATATACAATTGATACGGTAAACCTGAATAGTCGCCGAATACGGTAAAAATCATACTGTCCGTTTGGTAAAGTCGAAAAAAATGTTGAAGGTTTCATCGGATGGATTGAGGTACAGGTGATAAAAGTTTTTAAGACATTAGAGCCACTAACAGCGTTTTGTTTACTTATAGGCAGAAAATAATTTTGTATCACTTGTTCACTTGCTGCCAACACAAATCGTTCAAGGGTAATTTTTGTTGAACTCGACGGATTGTTCAGTGTTTTGGAGGGCGCTCATAATTCCGGTCAGTCGGAACATCTGACACTTTTTAAATTTCTCGTGGAATAAAACCATTTTCTCCATTCGTTTTTGTGAATATGCGTTGTTTTTTGTCATCCGAAAATCCAGAATTTTAATCAAAGGAAAACAAACAAACAAAAATTACCGAACAATCTGTTAGATCCATTTGGTTTACAGTTCACGGTAGTTGTTTGACAGTTCAGCAATTACCGAACAATCGGTAATCAATTCAATTACCGAACTGATTACCGAACGTTCAGCTGTTGAAAATTCGGTAAAAAATTACCGAATACTGCGAAATTTTCTAAGTGTGTATGGCACTCGGCCCTCCGGGCCTCGGTTCAAAAATCGGTTTTCACAGTGATTGCATAACCTTTCTATATGAGAAAGGCAAAAATAGGTATAGAATTCATATACCAATCAATGCAGCTAGACGAACTAAGCAAAGGTGTGTGTATACTTGTGTGTCAAATAAAGAGGCGTGGATCTTGGAGATGGCTGAGCCGATTTTGACCAAACTAGTTGCAAGTGAATGGTCTTTCTGAAATGTTATGTTATTGTTTTTATTTTAGATCTGATGATTGCTTTCCGAGTTATACAAACCTTTATGTCAAAATATGCAGTTTTACGACAATATCTGGCCATTGATTTTGCAAACTAAATATGGTTTTAAATTGAAATACCTTATTGTAATACCCATCAAACAAGCCATAGATTGTAAGAATCCGTCAACTATTAACGGAGATATCAATATTTTTGTGTAATCGATTTTCGCCATGAATTGGCGCTTGGAATCAAAATTAGAAACAATCGTTTCTGAGTAATTGAATAATTGAATGCAGTACTCTTCAGCATAGTATTTTGGCTCGATTTGTTTTCAGCACGGTTCCTTTTTTGGTCGACTATGTCTTGTTAAACCTTATATTGGAAATTCTGCATTATCTTCGAATTTAAAGTGTTAACCCATACATTTTTATAACTAAATCGATTGTAACTGTCTTCAACGACCTCCGAAAAATCGTAATTTCCATATCACTCAAATATGTTCACGAAAATATGTCTATTTAATGAAATTGTTCTGTTTATTTTAACTAAGCAATCGATTACCATTTATTCTAGACACAATTTCTATCGATAAAAAATTGTATCATCTCACTGCTAGGTGGATAAAGCACGTTTTTGTGATAAATACATAATCGTTTTGTTTTCTTCTCGTTTCGTTAGCAACTTTACCTGGTTCAGACTTAGGTTGCCATTGCTTTTATTACAGTCGGATTAGATTTTATAAAACTTTTGCCAAGATCTTCAATTTCAACCTCAAAGAGGCAAACAGTGACTCATTTTTTGTTTGGTATTCGTTTATATGGAATTTTAGGTTACCAATCAATTGTCCGTTGTTGTTGTCATTCTGTTAAACATTGCTTTAGAACATATTACGGATTTAAGAGCATAAATTTATGCAATGAGAATTTTTTTTTTGCCAGGCATAATTTTATGGCGTTTTCGTTTTTAATTTGCACTACACCGGTGCAGTGCTACACTGAGGCATGAATAAACGAACAAAAATGACGAAAACATAAACAGTAACCATTGACTACAATAAACGATTCCATTGCGCAGGGCTACACCAAACTTTTGATGAGTGCTACACCAGTGGTATCGGTGCAGATAAAGTGTAGCACTGGTGTAGTGCAATTGGTAAAAACGAACGGTTTCAGTGCAGCTTTCGCTACACCAGTGTAGTGCAATTTAAAAACGAAAACGACATTAGAAAAAATTGTATCAGTTTTTAAATTATTCAGTAAAAATTAAAACAGTATAAATTGTATTCGAGATTACTATTGGTGGTCAATAAAAATTCAACCGAGCATGCGTATTAACACTACATTCCAGTTCGATACAGTGTATTTTTTCTCAATATACGAAAGAATGTGATTTTCTTTCTCAATATACGGAAGCATCACTTGTGCTACGTAGCTCTTAAAGTCTAGGTAGCAAACATTGATAACTGGATTATGCGACCAGCACCTCTTTCTCTGAATTACACTCTTAGAAAAAATGAAATTTACGCTTGACGTAAAACCAAGTATGCCGTAATTTCTTCGGCGATGACACAATATTACATCTACTAACATGTGAACATAACTGTTGCGTCTGTATCGATGTAAGTTTCAGCTAAATCAACTGTGAAGTTAATGATATGACTTATCTTTACATGCTTTGTATTGTGAATGTAAGTGAATCGCGACGCTCCTTTTATGTGCATCTATAAAGATGTAACATTTTCTAAGTGTGTAGCGACCCGGATATCGTTGCCGTACATTTCATTATAACTTAATTGATGTGTATTTATATAATTAACATATTTTTACTAGCTAACTTTTAGCTAATTTTTGCTTGAATCCAAAATTAACCTAGTTCCAAATCCAACTGCTGTCAAACCCATACACTCGTCAGCAGTTGACGTAGAAAAGTTGAAGGTTATATAATGGTTGTAAAAACTGCAAACTGTCTTTTCATTTTAGACGAAATCTTATCGTTCATTGAAATGCGAATAAATTTTATTCCTACTTCGAAAATACGTCTAACAGACATTATCAAACAACAAGTGTGAGACAATATTTTATAACGGCTGTCGTGTCCATCGTCAAGTAGAGAGCGGGAGCGGCATTATGTAATCGAGTCGAATCGACTCTTTCGTACAAGAGCTCGAACAAAAACTCCAAAATAAATTTCGAGTAGCGAATGCAGCCCTAGGTTTCTTCTCTGTGCTAATTTTTGAACTTGGACGAAACTGGTCGATTGAGTGTTTTTGGTGTTTCCTTCGTTGAATGCTCGATCAGTAAATCTAGGCTGTTGCAAATGGCCCACCCTCGTTTGCATTTAAAGTGTTTGTTTTTCCCAGTGGAAAACTTATTACACTGAAGAATCCCAATCTGCAGGATGCGATTTAAAACAATGAATCGAAATTAAATGTCGTTGCTGAAGCAGGTCCAATCTAGATTTCAGACTACTCAGTGTGGGTTTGTTCACTTCGAAAGCGTTCTCATGATGCATAGAAGCTAAGCTTCAGAATGGACTTGGGTATGCTTTTTGTGAGTTGGATATTGCTCTGAGATGGTCACAGTTCAAGCTGCTGCTGAAAAAGTTGATAAAACTTTGATAATTTATTACCGATGTTTCCGACTGACTCGGCAAGAGTTTATATTCGCATTCTCTTTTTTGCCATTTCTCATATAGAAAGGCTATGCAATCACTGTGAAACCCGACTTCTTAACCGAGACCCGCAGGGCCGAATGTCATACACCATTCTACTCAGCTCGACGAACTGAGCAAATGTGTGTGTGTGTGTGTGTGTGTGTGTGTGTGTGTGTGTGTGTGTGTGTGTGTGTGTGTGTGTGTGTGTGTGTGTGTGTGTGTGTGTGTGTGTGTGTGTGTGTGTGTGTGTGTGTGTGTGTGTGTGTGTGTGTGTGTGTGTGTGTGTGTGTGTGTGTGTGTGTGTGTGTGTGTGTGTGTGTGTGTGTGTGTGTGTGTGTGTGTGTGTGTGTGTGTGTGTGTGTGTGTGTGTGTGTGTGTGTGTGTGTGTAACAAAAATATGCACTCACTTTTTTCTGAGACGGCTGAACCGATTTTCACAAACTATGATTCAAATGAAAGGTCTTATAGTTTCCTAAAAAATTTTAGAACATTTCATCCGGATCCGTCCTCCGGTTCCGGAACTAAACCGTAATAAGTGGAAAATTACCAATATCACAAACGATGGTCAAAAACAGGTACAAATCCCATAAAACTGTCTGATAAATTATTCTAGTTTGCAGAGCGTGTTAGTTTGTGGCCATAAAAACTTAATTCGGTACTACTGGTCTCCCCTTTTCCTGTTCCGGAAGTATCGAAAGTGGTGGAGGAAAACTCCAAAAATAGAACTCACTTCGATTTCTCTGCGATTCTTGAACCGATTTTCACAAATCATGATTTAAATTGAAGCTCATATTATCTTCAAAAATAACACAAAGGATGCGCGCTTTGTTCTATTCCGATATGAAGGAATCGAAACGGTTACGGATGTCTGCTAATGATGTGTGATATTGGAAAAAGACGGTGCTGCGGATGATAAAAATTTTAGCTATTCTATGATAAGTACGATTGAAAGAATAAACGAATGTCATTGAATTCAAATTTATTTGGAGAAATATGCAATTTTCACAGCCAATAGTGTAGTAATACCGTGCCGGTGGTGTAATGATGTCAATAATAATAATAATAAAAGTAATAATCCTCCTACATGTTTTATGCTGCTGATTCATGCTGTTTAGCTTGACTTACATATGCAGAAGTAACAGAAACGCAGGTTAGCTTCGTTTGTTAGATTTCGTCTAATTGGTTTAATCGAAACAGAGCATGAGGTTATGTGCCCTAGCACAAAATTTGGTTAACCTCTAAATGAGTAAGTCTAGGTTTAACTAGGTTCAAAACTGTTCCAATTTGTAGGTCATATTTGTTACTGGCATTGTTCGGCTATTCCGGTCATCTGAATCCGGTTTTGGAAGAATTGGAAATGGTGATTGAAAACTGCAAAAGGGTCTCACTCCCTTTCCTTCAAGGTTCAAAGGAAAAGTCTTACAGTTTCATATGGAATTCCTAAATTTGTTGTATATACTACTTCCGGTTCCGGAACTATAGGGTAAACAGGATTTGTAGAGTTTGTTAGATTAGGTCCGAACAAATATACAAATACCGTCCAAATTTCGGGTATATTAAGCAACTTCAGATGCTGGTTGTGAAAAAGTCGTCTTCCAGTTCACACGATGGCGTTCACGACTTATTTCCTTGGTCTCGGTTTAGTAACGAAGTCAAATTATTTCTGAAATTTTCAAAACTTTCGGTTGTATCTAATTTTCATGGGTTCGAAATTGGTCTTAAGATTTTTATGTCATGTAGTGAAATCATGGTTTTCGGAAAACGCATGCTCTACTACTTTTGACTTTTGCCGTTATTATTTTTTTTTATTATTGTCATAATCATCCTTATCTATAATAACGACTTTGTTTCCCTTGTCAGCCTTAACATAAAAAATAGGCTCTTCCGCAATTGTTTTACTAGCTCTCTTTCATTTATGTATTTTTATGAATGGATATAGCACTTGACTTGGTTAGTAGTCACATGTAAGTTTTATTGCTTTGTATTTCACGCCACTTTTGCATTTACTATGGAACGGGGCTTAATACCCGAAGATCATCACCACTAGATAAGTCTTATCACTTTGGTAATTTTCTTTTTCATTTGCGCTGTATATCCAACTTCCTCCAAAGTCCCTTCTTAACTGGGACCTAGATTATTTATTTTTTTCTTATATATATACATATATATATATATATATATATATATATATATATATATATATATATATATATATATATATATATATATATATATATAATATATATATATATATATATATATATATATATATATATATATATATATATATATATATATATATATATATATATATATATATATATATATATATATATCTTTCCGTGTTCACTATTTTCGAACTAAGTCCCTTCGTAACTGGGACTTAGCCTATCGCACGGTAAACACATGGTTCCTTTGCTTGTGCGCTGTAAGTAATTCTAGTGTTTAAGCGAGAAGGACAATTTTTGATACCGAACATAATTTCGGTTATATCGGTCTAACTCATAAAATATTTAAAGTTTATGATTTGTAAAGGCCCATGCATCAAATTATAAAACTGAATGTGCTATAATGTATGGCTGATTTCCATACAAAGAATATTTCCATATTCTCAAGAAAACGTTTACAATGTAACACATTGTGTAGAAATGAAATGTAATTTTGAAATTGTCCTGAGGAATTAACGTGGAAAACGTGGTGGTTTTGTAATTCCGCCACAAGGCTTCGGTTTTTTCTTAAGCACCTTCGTTAATGACCAGAAGGGCTTTGAATGTGGGAGAATTTGTCGAAGCTTTTGCTGGAAGTTCCTGTTGAGAAGAGGTCTTATTATCTAGGATGCCAGTTCGTTGATACTGACTCCGGTAGATATTTCGAAGTCGGATCAGTATCTTGGTGACACTGTCGATTTGAAGAGAGGAACTCGGCATATGTTGTACTGGAACCGTCCTATCACGAGCGACTGTGATTGAATGCTGGAAGGAAGATAGGGCCGCATCGATTTCCATCGGAGAATCAAGTGGCAGATCGATATTAATATGTTGGTCGGCGATTTGTTGAAATTGGACCCAATCGGTGCGATAATAGTTCCTCCGAGGTTGAATAGGCACTGTTTCTGGTGAAGATCCCAACGTCAATATTACTGGAAAGTGGTCGGAAGAGAGCTCGTTGAAGACAACCGGAGAGCTGTCTATGGCGATGTTGCTGATGAATATATCCAAAATGGAATGAACTCCCGATCTGGAAAGTTGCGTTGGTTGATCCGGAGCGCGGATGTTGTACTGTCCAGCTTCGTAATCTTCGGCAAGTACGAATCCGAATTCGATTCTGTATTTTTTTCCCCACAGCTCATGCCGTGCGTTCAGGTCCCCAGCAATGCTGAATTTGTTCTATCGTCGAGTGAGCATAGCCAGATTTCGCTTCAATGATGCACACGTACCCTCTGGAAGATTGGTTTGTTTGGGGCAGTACGCTGCAATGATGATGATGGGTCCCATCGTCGTTGTAATCTCAATTCCGATGCCTTCTATAAGTTGCAATTTAAAGGCAGGCAGAAGCCTGTGCTGAATGGATCGTTTAACGGCAATGGCAACTCCCCCTCCTCTGGTAGTTGTCCTGTCGAGCCTGTAAATTCTGTATTTTTTCCATAAATACGTTTATGTGATAGGCAATATACAGAAAGTTTTTCTTTGCCGTGGCATCCACAATACATAGTACTTTAAACCGAATACTTTCATTAGTAAATCTAAACACTGTTTCGATTGTGAGCTCACGCGGCACCCATTTTGCACAAAGCTTTCTCATATCCAAATATTCTTGAATAATATGTCCAACACGTTCCTTTGATATCTTTAGGGTGTCAGCTATCTCGATCAACTTCACTTTACGGTCATTGAAAATCATTTTGTGGATTTTTTTTCACGTTTTCATCGGTAACAGCCTGCGTTCATCGTCTTCGGTGCTCATATGACCAGTACGAAATTTTGCAAACCACTTACGAATTGTTACTTCGCCCGGTGCAGAGTCTGGATAAAACTCATCAAGCCATTTTTTGGTATCGGCGGCACTTTTTTTCATCATTTCATGTGTTTCATCAACACACGAAATTCCTTTTTTTTTCATTTTTTTCACAATAACAAAAGTAGCTTCATTAAAAATGCAATATCTCACAAACTAATAATCAGACAGCTGTCAAATTTATACACGTATCTTTTGAAGGTTGGTACTAACTGAAAATGGTATGGATTTAATTCTAGTGGCGCCCTCTCATAGAAACGATACGAACTTTTCAGCCGATCTGTTATAATGAACTACTGCTAACTCTGCTTTATAAACAGATGCAGGTTCTTGAAGCCGAAACATTATTGTTGAATATACTAAATCCAGTAGCCTCTTCAATTCGTGATCCGTCCGTGTAAAATATTTTCTCAAAGTCAATATGCCTGAAGTTACTTGTAAATATTTTTGGAATTTCCACCGAACGTAGGAGTTCCGGGATTCCACGCACTTCGCTCTGCATGGATGTGTTGAAAAACAAAGTTTAGTCAGGGACATTTGAAGGGCTGTCACGGATAGGAATATATCTTGAAGGGTCGATTTCCTGTGGCATATGGTTAAAATATACTGTCATGAATCTTGTTTGAGATTCAAGCTCAACTAGCCTTTCGAAGTTATTAATAACCAGGAGATTCAGTACCTCACATCTAATTAGCAGTCGCGATGAAAGCTCCCAAAAACGATCTTTCAATGGAAGAACTCCTGTCAGAACTTCAAGACTCATTACAGCCTAAAGCAATTCGCAAACAACGATACAGAATTCGCTCAAGTTTGATAATATGAGAGTTTACAGCGGAAAAAAAGCAAATGCATCCATATTCCATCACTGAAAGTATCGTTGTCTGATACAATTTTATTAGATCTTCCGGATGAGCACCCCACCAAGATCCTGTTATTGTTCGAAGAAAAAGAAATCATTCTTCCCATCATATGAAACTGAAGCTGCGCGGGATCATGCTCTGTTTTCTCCGCAGAGAATTCGATACCCAGATGAATGAGCCCAAACGTTCAAGTTATCTAAGGTATCTTGCAATGGTTTTTGCAGATCAATAGCTTTGGGTCCAGTAACTGAAACCACGCCATCATCTGCCAATTGTCTTAGTGCCATGTGAAAAAAACATGCATTTCTCTGACAGAAGGTTGTGCAAATTATTATTTATTATCACTGGAAGTCCATGTTGATGGAGCTTGTCTGAAAGAACATAAATGGAAACTGAATCAAATGCTCCTTTAATGTCTAAAAATATAGATGCCATTTGTTGTTTTTGAGCGCAGGCAATTTGGATGTCAGACGAAAGTAATGCATGGTAATCATTCGTCCCATATTTAATACCGTCATGCTAAAATTGTCGCAAATATTATATATTAATATGATCTGCTCATTGTAAACGGAACCCCACATAATTCCGTGCCAATTGAAATCTCCCAGAATCAATCGTGGAGCAGGGAGGTCTTCGACCATTACATTAAGCTGTCGTTGTCTAACTTGAGCTCTTGGAGGAATATATACCGAAGCAATGCAAATTTCCTTTCCTTTAATGTTTATTTGACAAGCAACCTAAACTTCTAAACTAGAAGTCGAAGGAATGTTTAATCTATAAAAGGAATGACATTTCTCAATTTTTAAAAGCACTCCGCCATACGGAGAGCCTCTATCGAGACGTATAATGTTAAAGTCATTAAAATTTATGGCTATGTTTGATGTAAGCCATGTTTTGCACAAAGAAACTATATCACGTTTTTGACTATGCAATAAAACTTTAAATGAATCAAGTTTTGGCATGATGCTTCGACAATTCCACTGCAGGACAGTGAATCATTTGCGGCGGATGATAATTTATCTATCAAATGATACAAAACCTGAGAGAACTGGCCATTGGGGTGATAACTGTTTCAAAAAAGTTCTAGCTATTGGAAGCAATGCCGTTATGATGGTCTTTAGAGGTTCAGAAATATTGAATACTGCGAAAATCCATTCTACAATTTCTGAAGCCTTCAGTAATCCTGTTTTTGAATGTGAAACGGAGCCCACTTTATTATTGTCTTTTTTGTGCTAGTTCCTGGATTGGTTTGTGAATTTGACAAACCATGAGGCACAGTTTTTACTTTTAAATTTGGCTTTTTAGATTTAACACGGGGATCTTTTTTCGAAGGTGTAATTTTAGGTGTTTTTTTTGGTAATTGGGGGAGGGGGTAGTAGGGTCTAAACGATGAAAAAATTATCATTTTCGCGAATTTTTTCCAGAATTATAAATCAACAAAATAAAATCAAATGTTTTGCAATATAAAAAGCATCATTCGAACAACGTTTTGTAATTTTTTATTGAAAAAATATTTAGAAATAAGTCGGTGATGACGTATTTTTGAGAACGCTTCTTAAAAATCATGATTTGTGGTGTCCACTGTATATCAGCGCAGACTTATCAGAAGTGAACAAATCAAAGCGGTATAGATAGAGTAGAAGTTTTTCTAGACCCCAACGTTTCTGATTGATTTTTTAAATTTTTGGTGGTTGTTCAAATTGAAAACTACGATTTTTCACGAATAAATACACAATTTTGTTAAACCTCCCCAAAGTAACAAACAACGAAACGGAAAACGTTGGGGTCTGGTTTTTTATATGTAGAAAGTGTGGGCAAAATTTGAAAAAATTGGTGCAGTAGTTTATGAATGACGATGGACACGGACTTTCAAAACCTGCTTTCGAGGAAAACGCGTTTAAAGGTTTTTGTCTATAAAATCAATAGATACAATTAATTACTCCAGGGAGCCCGTAGGATCTAACATGTTCAAAAAATCATATTTTTTCTTTTATAACCTATTATAACGAAACATTTCAAGAATGTTTTGTCATGTTTTGAAGTCAACCGTTTTCTCTTTCGAGTGGGGGGGACATCAACAACTGTTTTAAGCATTTCTGCACATGTGCGCTTAGACCGTGCTTTTAAAGAAAGCTTAATTTTGTCTTTACGCAACTTAAATGCAGCGCATACTGAGAGATTATGAGGATTCTCCCCACAATAAACACATTTTTTAATATCCTTATTGCAAAGAGTATCTTTATGGGGCCCTTGACATCATAACATGCAGTACGAAAAGTCAAACAGGAAGATGAATTTTATCGATACAGACATGGCTAGGCAACGCAGATCCGGCAAATGTTACTCGGAAGCGAAACTAATGAGAAATGATAAGAATTATTTCCATTGACAATAGATGCTGAGTACAATTGCTTGCACTCGAGTATCTTAACTCCCTAAAGCATGGAGTTTTTGAAACGATCAACTCCATTTTGAGGTAAATCATCGGTTGTCAGACTTCAATGGCTCTAACAACCACATGGGGCTGATCGTTGTAGTTTTTTTTTTCGAAAATAGACTATCCATGGCCCAGTGGTACCCTCTGAATAATGTTTAGCCCTTGAAGTATGTAAGATCTTACTAGTATCCGGAATCGGATTCGGATGATCTTCCATCTTAATGTAAACTGTTTTTTTTTTGTAAATCAATAATATCAAAATGAAAACGCATGTGTAGTACAATTTCAGTTATAAGAGAAATAAAAAAAAATTAAATCTACCTTGTTGCTGTTGTTTCTGTTCCTCTGTAGCAAAGAACGATGTGAAGCTCATCCAACGATTTTTAATTGGCAGTCTTTTGGTATCGTTTTCTGTTATCTCAGTTGCTCTGCCGTTGTTGTGGTCACTACTGAACTTGGTGTGCTGCCTGTACCTGACCCCAGGTACAGTGCTATTGCTCTTGGTGGCGATCAAATGTGGTGGCTTGCAGTGTAGCACTTCGCGTTATATGTCGTCTCTTCCGATCCTACGCAGCTTACAAATTCTGGTACCTGGTAGATCAGCACTGGGTTGCTTTAGCACCTCTGTGCCTTTGCACCCCTTCGTCTTCGCACCTTTATGCAATGGCCTTTGTGATTCGTCACTTCTATGCTCTCGCACCTCTGTGCGTATGAACGGGATGGCCTTCGTTGCTAGCTTTCCAGTCGGGAAACGCCCCGAATAATGCCTTTGCGATTAGCACCAGCAGTTTTAACTACCTGCAGCCGTTAACTCACGAGCCAGTATAATCGAAGCACAGCCTCTTCGCTTGAATGGTTTTTACTGAATGGTGAAATGTGATATTGTTTTCTTAATATTAAGATCGTTACAAATACGCGTGGAACTAGTTATCTGATGTGAATTCTGTAATTTTAAATAAAAATAGAAATTTCAGGTTTAAGATGAGTTTCAGTTAAAATAGCAATAACGTCATTCTTCTCTTGAAGAAAGTCAGACAATTCTGCAGTTTTGCTCCTGAGTGAGCAAGCATTCCAATTTACTATCACCAACTTATTATATTGCATATTCGATGAATTTGCCTAAGGCGTTGATTTGATCTAACCGCGTTCTGCAGTTTCGTAGTTTTGATTGACTCCGTGCGATCTGTCAAGTTTCGCATCGCTTCGCTACGCGTCGCTTGTCGCTTTCTCTCTGGCTTCACCCTAAGGGCTGTTTCAGCTTAAGGGTGAAGCCAGAGAGAAAAGAGTCGCGCGGCAGAGCTCCGTCCATTCAAGTTCAGCAGAAAAATGACAAGTATGTCAGAGTGAACTCGATGCGTTGCGAAGCGACTACTGACCGATCGCATCGCACTCACTCTGACATACATGTCATTTTTCTGCTGAACTTGAATGGACGGAGCCCTGCCGCGCAACTCCGTGCAATCTATCAAGTTTCGCATCGCTTCGCTTCGCGTCGCGTGTCGCTTTCTCTCTGGCTTCACCCTCAGGTTGATGTCAGAGTGAGCGCGGAACACGATGCGAAGCGGTTCTATGTAATGTACTGTTGTCGCATCGCGTTCACTCTGACAGGTTTGGTTGTGACGCTTTTACTCTGACAGCAACCTTAGGTTGATGTCAGAGTGAGCGCGGAACGCGATGCGAAGCGAAGCGATTCAATGCAATCGCGTTCACTCTGACAGGTTTGCTTTGATCAAATGCCACTAGCTCACACGCGTACCTCGACGCTTCTAGTTACGCTTTCACTCTGACAGCAACCTTAGGCTGAAGCAGTTAGAACGAATTCGCGATCGGTTGACAAAATAGCATCAAAGTAACGTGCGAATGTTCGGGCTGCACGGTATGCTAGCATAGATATTTGTCTAATTAGTCTCAACCATTCATTCAACTTTTCTAATAGTACTTCACTTCCACTACTACTACAACAACTACTACTATTGGTACTGTTAATCGTAAACATTAACAACATAAACGCACTTCTCGTTAGCATTTGTACATATTTTTGTTTCTCAAAGATCATACTGATTTACTGCATTTGAACATTTTCAGTTCACTTCGACTTTTGTATTAAACAGTAAAGGGAGATGATGAGATCTATTGTGGTATATGTAAATATAAGGAATATGATCAAAGTAAACTTTTAACATGTTTGTGTTATTTTGCTAGTGCGCACGTTAAGTGCGCAATATTATTGGTAATGCGGTTAAACGTGCCCGAGATATACCGTTCATTTGCTCCGCTGATTGCTGTACTATATATCAGCGCATAATGGACATGAAAAACAATAACACATCAAAGGTGGCTAACTCGCCACGGAGTTAAAAAAATCCGTCTAAAACGCAGTGGCTAGTTAGATGAACAGTGTTAGGTTGGAAGTTAAATAGCTGACAATCGCAAGAATTTTTATCACAATGTGAGAATCAAATTTTGAAACAGATCATATCTTTGAAAAAATCCAATGCTAACCTTAATGAAACCGTTAATAAATTAGAAATGAATGTCGATAAGTCAGAGAGACAAATAATCAGTAGCAATGCAATGTTGTACAGTATATCCGTACTGCCAAATGAAAATATATTTGAACCAACAATAAAAAGTGTTTCGCCAGAATCTAACTAGTTCGTATCTGCATCTACAATTTTCCAATAAAACAAACCCGTTAACTTTCAAATTCCTATCAGAATCATCTTCAAAGATCAGATAGCTAAGTCAATCTGTGTCAATCCATAAACCATTGTTAACAAATGGAAGGCCCACGACTGTTTCGATTCGCGACGAAATGACACCACTCTCACTGGAACTTTTAAAAGAATTTAGAGACTCTCAGAAAGCGTTTAACATCAAGTACATTTGGCCTCATAAATGGGTAGTAATTTTGGTAAAAAGGGACGAGCATTCATAACCTGATCTAGTTAGAAGCAGAGAATACATGATCCATTTAATTTACTGCCAGTTGTATACTTCAGTCTCCATTGATTCGCTTTTACCCAAGCGAAAAAGAAATAGAAATTCACTGCAATCAAATGTTAAGTTTGTAAGGTAATGTTAGGTTTGTGTGTTATTTTTATTATATAATGGAAGATATTGTCAATGCATACCACGATAATATATTTGATTGCAACTTACGGTATAGCAAAAAAGATATGAAATGTTTGAGAATATTTCAATGGAATATTAAAGGGATGAATGATCTAGACAAATTTGATAATATAAAATATTTGGTCGACCAATGCGATTAACCGATTGATATTCACCCTCATTTTTGTTTACGGATACGAATACGAAATGTTTACACTCGAATGAATTCGAACGCGACTTGTTAGCCACAAAATAGTGAAATACCAGTAATTTTTTTCAGATAAATGCTAAGCCATGATGAAATGACTCCAATTATTGTGATTGTGATATTGTGATATGCGATTGTGATATGCGAAACGCTAGAATGTATGCCAGTGTAGTTACGAACGATACGTGTATTCGAACATCTTTCGTATGAATGAAAATTGCCATTCTCGTTTACTGACGAATAGACGAAATGTCGTGGTTTGGATACGTCAGTTTAATGTTGCGAACTAACCGTTCGAATACATTGAAAACAATTTAATCCATTTTCAACAACTTTCTTTTCAGTGCTAAAGGTGATTTGCAATCAAATGATGAATTTATTTTTTGATTAAAACATTTAGATAGCATTGCAGTCATAGTCAAATTTTGGTTTATTTTGTCTTCGCGGTTCCAAGTTTTTACTCATCAAATTTTACCATATCTATTACGTAGTTTATGGAATATACACGATGGGTAAACAGGCTTTATTTAATATTAAATGCATGATTTCACCAATGTAATAAATAACTAGACTATCGAAAACATGATAAAATTGAAAGAAAAATGTAGATACTACTGATTGGACAACTATTTTCAATACTTTTTTTACTTTGCACGAAGTCTAATTTTGAAATTTTATTCACCGACTTGAATAAAATTAGTCTTGAGTACGATATTTATTTGTTATGTAGCTGTTGTCACTTCTTTGATGCTTCCTAGAAAACTATCTGCGATGCCGATCCTTTTTTGCACAGGAATCGCATTCGTACACTTTCGAGTGAAAACAAGAATGGTATGTTTGCATACTACTAAAATTGAAATTAACATTAACGGCCATTGTTCTGATGTTATTGATGTTTATATACCCCCTGTTTCTGATTTTAATCGGTTTCACGACATGTTAGAATCATGGCTCTCAAATGTGAAAAAGAATATACCATATTACATCATAGTAGACACTAATGTTCCTATGTAAACAAGGATGGCTTTTATAGTATCAAAGAACGCTTTCTACCAACTCTTCACACGATTAAATTAGTGCCATCGAAGAGAGACGGATATCATCGCAGCAACAAAAAACCGGCATGGTTCATTTAACATAGAATGGACACTAGTGCGAGCCCCAAGTAACAATTTTTGTTACGATAGCTTATTTATGACTAGTTTGCAACCAGAAATTTGAGTGATTGCAATTAACATCTAACCACTTGCGTGACTCAAAAAGCGCAGTTTCTACTAATTGCTAAGTCGGCTAAGAATGAGTTTTCGTTACGTTGTAATGCCATATAAAAATAACTTATCTTTCCATAACTTCAAAATAACTTGTTTTCAAGTAAATTAGTTGAAATTTAGTCACCATCGACGTTATAAACATTGAATGATTCCATAATGCTTTCCTATCAACAATAAAAAGGCAGTAAAGTACTTAAAATCACAAATTTGATACGAGGTACAGATTTTACAACGATTTTGAAACTGTCGAGCAAAATTCAATTTTAATTTTTTTTAATGTTTTTTAAGCGCCTTCAATCAAAATCTGTTTACGAACATATGAAATATAAACAACGAAATAACCCTGTTCAGATTGCTCAAAATTAATTCAAGTAGAGTGATTTCTCATTTTTTTTTCAATTCCTATATTATGAGAATTATAATATTATCACAATCGATGTTCAATTCCAATATTGTTTTCTTCGTATTTGTTATACTGCATAGAACAAAAATGACTATTCCGGCTTTAATTATTTTGGCCAAAAGTAGTTTTGAAAACAGTAATATTCTGGTTTTATTTATGTTTTATGTACTTCTTGCGACTCCATAGTGTGTTCGCCATATTGATGCCAACAAAAGTTTTTTAGGTTGCATTTTCGTTATCATTACGTTGAGAAAACCAACCGATAGCTATCCGAATCAATGCAAAAATTGTATGTTATAATCTTGTAATATCTATATCAATTCACAGGAACGATTTTCTCATTCGTTTACGTATTAATAAAGGTTTCGCAACGGAAAATAAACTTTGTTTTAACTAGTAGCTGCATGGCATAGCTGTGATTAAAGATATGTTAGAATTAAGTAGCGATAACTTACACATGATAGTTAGTTCAATGTTTATGTTATAAAGATACACTGCTGTCACCTTGTTTTAACCAGTATAACTTAAAAAAACATGTTCGCGCTCTTGTTGCAACATAGTTGGGCTAAGTGGTATCAGAACTAGTTACGGGTTGCTACGATTGAAGTCAAATAAACTTATTTGCAACTAGTAGCTAGAAGCATAGTTGTGATTAAAGATATGTTTGGATTAGGTAACGATAGCTTATAAATTATAATTAATTCAATATGACGAAACGGTATGGTGATTGCAACCCAAATAACTATTTCGTAACTAGTCATGTTGGAAAGAAATATAGCTGTCACCTTGTTTTAACTAGTATAACATAAAAAACATGTTCGTGCTCTTGTTGCAACATTGTTTGTACTTAGTCGTATCAAAACTAGTTGCGGATTGCTACTTGGGAGAGCGAATTTCTCTCGATGACCTGAGCATCTGAGTCTGAGAGTCTGATGTCTGAGCATCACGAGTTAGCAAGCTGCTGTGAGGATTCTCTCTGAAGCAACAAACGGTCGCTTATACTCGTTTCGCGATCCGATTCTATATGGGCAGTTGATAATTGCGATAGAATCATTCTACCATTGCCGCTTATTCTTCAGAACAAATTGGCTCAAATGGCATCTTCTACCGGATTGAAAATGTTGTAAATGCAATGTAGATAAATATCGAGCAGCTTCTGTCAAATTATCGGCAATCACCAACACTGTATCTATATACCAAGTAACAACGTTGTTTCGCGATACTGTAGCTTACTCGAGTCATATGGATTTGTATGTATTAGCACCATCCCGACTCGACCAGTTAGTTAAAACATTATCGATCATTTTGTTTTCAAATCCGAAGATGTTTCTCTTTTGCGGAATGATACACCCAAACCTCCATTTACGTAACTTATATATGTATATATGTATTAATATACGTACGCATGTGTGCAAATATTTGTATTTCTTAATACATATAAATATTAGTGAAGTAAAAGCGATCATTTATATGTATAAATATATACACGTATATGCAGACGGGTGAGTGTGTAAGCATACATACATACATATATAAGGTTCGTAAATGGAGGTTTGGGTGTAGTATTTTTACGAATTTAGGTGAATTAAAGTGGCGAACGATATAATATAATTGGTTGGTAAACGACTGGACAATGCGCAATTCAGGCCCCAATGTGGTTCTTAGCCTCTTGTCCAGTAACTCCTATCCCTACCTCCCCGCGGTGACGGCTGGGGTACGAGCAACCATAGGAAAGATCGGGTAACCAACCGGGACCTTGGTCGTATGCTGACAGGGAAGGGGGTCCTCTTTAGAGGATGTCGGAGCGTCTGTACTCCATGTTAGGAGCGGCTTCAAACAGCGTATGTTCTGGTATCCAGCGGCTGAGCATGAAATGCTGTATCCCGTCCAGCTAAATCCAAGGTGGCAACCCCACCAACGGGATCGTCCTAGTGCTAGTTGGGACGTTAAACAGAGCAAGCACGATGATCCTCCGGCGAGACAGGGGGTTGGCGCAGGCCTAATAAGCCGCCCGTAAAACACCTATTACGAATGATACAGGAGAGAATACGACCCGGAACAATCGGCATAGACCCACGCAACGAAAAAAGGACTACGATTGGAAACTTGGAACATGGAACTGCAAGTCGCTAGGTTTCGCAGGCTGCGACAGGATAATATACGACGAACTAAATCCTCGCAGCTTCGACGTCGTAGCGCTGCAGGAGCTTTGTTGGATGGGACAGAAGGTGTGGAAAAGCGGACATCGAGCGGCTACCTTCTACCAAAGCTGTGGCACAACGAACGAGCTGGGAACTGGCTTTATAGTGCTGGGCAAGATGCGTCAGCGAGCGATTGGGTGGCAGCCGATCAACGCTAGGAAGTGTAAGTTGAGAATTAAAGGCCGTTTTTTCAATTACAGCATCATCAACGTGCACTGCCCACATGAAGGGAGACCCGAGGACGAGAAAGAAGCGTTCTACGTGCAGCTGGAACAAGCCTATGACGGCTGCCCACGCAGAGACGTAAAAATTGTCATCGGGGACATGAATGCCCAGGTAGGAAGGGAGGCAATGTACCGACCGGTAATCGGGCCGAACAGCCTGCATGCCGCATCGAATAACAACGGCCAACGGTGTGTCAACTTTGCGGCCTCCCGAGGAATGGTAGTCAGAAGCACCTTTTTTCCCCGCAAGGATATCCACAAAGCCACCTGGAGATCACCTGACCAACAGACCGAAAACCAAATCGACCACGTTTTGATCGACGGAAAATTTTTCTCGGACATCAACAATGTTCGCACCTACCGCAGTGCGAATATAGATTCGGACCACTACTTGGTTGATGTATGCATGCGCTCAAAACTTTCGACGGTGGCTACCCAACGTCGAAACCGAACGTCGCGGTTTAACATCGCGCGGCTCCGGGATACTGGAGTAGCCCAAGATTACGCGCAGCAGTTGGCAGTGGCACTACCAACGGAAGAGCAGCTTGGTGCAGCTACTCTTGAAGATGGCTGGAGAGACATCCGTTCTGCCATAGGTAGCATTGCATCAGCAATGCTAGGTACGGCGGCTCCGAACGTGAGGAACGACTGGTTCGACGACGAATGTGAACAGTTAGTGGCCGAGAAGAATGCAGCTTGGGCGAGCAAGCTGCAACACCGGACGAGAGCAAACGAGGAGCGATACAGACAGGCGCGGAACAGACTAAACTCGGTATCCCGTAGAAAAAAGCGCCAACAGGAAGACCGAGATCGCGAAGCGATGGAACAGCTGTTCCGTGCTAATGACACAAGGAAGTTCTACGAGAAGGTGAACCGTTCGCGCAGAGGCCATGTGCCACAGGCCGATATGTGCAAGGACACCAACGGGGATCTTCTCACGAACGACTGTGAGGTGATCGAGAGGTAGCGGCAGTATTTCGACGAGCACCTCAATGGCGATGTGGCGGAATACGAAAGTGGCGGCGCGATAACGAACTTGGGAACGCGTGCGGAGGACGATAGACTGCCGGTCCCAGACCTCCAAGAAGTGGAGGAGGTGGTAAGCCGGTTGAAAAATAATAAGGCCGCTGGCGTTGACCAACTACCAAGCGAGCTACTAAAACACGGTGGTAATGCACTAGTGAAAGCACTGCACTGGGTCGTTACCAAGATCTGGGAGGACGAGATTTTACCGGAGGAATGGATGGAAGGAATCGTGTGTCCCATTTACAAAAAGGGCGATAAGCTGGATTGCTGCAATTACCGCGCGATAACTCTGCTGAACGCCGCCTACAAGGTACTCTCCCAAATCTTATGCCGTCGACTTTCACCGATTGCAAACGAATTCGTGGGACAATATCAGGCAGGATTTATGGGCGAACGCGCTACCACGGACCAAGTGTTCGCCATCCGCCAGGTGTTGCAAAAGTGCCGCGAATACAATGTGCCCACACATCACTTATTCATCGATTTCAAATCAGCCTACGACACAATCGATCGAGAACAGCTATGGAAAATCATGCACGACTACGGATTCCCGGACAAACTGATACGATTGGTCAAGGCTACGATGGATCGAGTGATGTGCGTTGTTCGAGTATCGGGGATAAACTCGAGTCCCTTCGAAACTCGCAGAGGGCTACGGCAAGGTGATGGCCTTTCGTGTCTGCTATTCAACATTGCTTTGGAGGGTGTGATAAGAAGAGCGAGGATAGACACGAGTGGCACGATTTTCAGAAAGTCCGTCCAGCTACTTGGTTTCGCTGATGATATTGATATTATAGCACGCAACTTTGAGAAGATGGAAGATACGTACATCGGACTAAAAGCTGAGGCCAAGCGGATCGGACTAGACATCAATGTGTCAAAGAGGTGTTTTTGAACGGAAGGTGTTGCGAACCGTCTTCGGCGGAGTGCGGATGGAAGACGGTACGTGGAGAAGGCGAATGAACCAGGAACTGCACCAGTTGCTGGGAGAACCAACCCTCGTCCAAACGGCCAAGGTCGGGCGGTTACGGTGGGCCGGGCATGTTGTTAGAATGTCGGAGAACAACCCGGTTAAAATGATCCTCGACAATGATCCGACCGGTATAAGAAGAAGAGGCGCACAGCGGGCAAGATGGATCGATCAAATTGAGGACGACCTGCGGACCCTTCGCAGCTACCGAGGCTGGCGGCGAACAGCAATGAACCGAGTTGAACGGAGACGCCTCCTGTATACAGCAGAGACCCGCGTGGTCTACGACTGAAAGAGTAAGAGTAAGTAAGATATAATTAAAAGTTACGTAACCAACTGAAAATAGTTTGTTTCTATTGATCATTCATCCAGATCCTATCGCTCTATTAGTGTAGGAGTACCTCAAGGCAGTAATATCGGGCCGTTATTTTTTTAAATTTATTTTGAAGATATTGGGAATTTAAAACTGAAAGGAATACCTAGGTTGTTTACTGACGATATTGCTCTGCTTTATCCCTGCAAAGACGTACAAACATTTTTTTTATTTAAAAGATATTTTTTATTCAGGCCTATTTGCATACAAGCTTTACGTGGCCGATTGAGCCGATTTTTTAAATAAATTTTTTCTTGAGTTGGATCTCGTTGTCACCCTTTTTCTAGGAGGAAAGGAGCTTCCATTTCCCTCCTGCGAGGATTGAGGGGCACTTCGTTCGTGGTTCGTCTCGTCATCCATTGCCACATCGATGGTATTGTTGTTGGTTCAATTGCTAGTTGCTGGAGATGAGCCTTGTTGTACATTGTTTGCTGTTGCTGGTTGGTTGGATGGTAAGTTGTTCACTGCAGTTAATGCACTTTGTTCTATAGGGGATACGTTGGATGGTTTCGTTGAAGTGGATGCTTCACTGTTGTTGGTGACTGTCACAGGTGTACTGGGATTGCTTTGGGCTGGTGTGACGGAAGCACTGTTGTCCTTTGGTGTAGTTGTCTCCTTGTCCAGTTTATCACATGGCTTACCGTAGTGAACAGCTTTTTGACAATACTGACATGTGGCCATCTGATTGTCATAGGTAACAAGTGATTTGCACGGAATTCTTGTATCTTGACCGAAAAACACATAAGAAGGTATAGGCTTCTTCAAGTGTATGCGTAATACACGTACGCCATTTAGAATACCGGGGAAAAAATTCTTCCACTTTTCTTTTTCGATAGAGAGAATCTCTCCGTATTGGGACATAGTTTTGCGAATATAATAATCGGTGACGCTCGAGTGAAGATCATGCACACGCACTTCTATAGCACTATCATCCATATATATTGGAATGTTGTACCTAATGTTCTCGTGTTCCACATAGTGCACATTGTTATTGTCTTTTGCGAATTGAATTGCATCCAACTCTTTATAAAACTGGATGTAAACAACATTATTCGTCTTATTGCATTGAAGTAAATGCACACGTTTAATGTCCAGCTGCATTTGCTCCTTCAGCAAACCTTCAAGTTCTCGTATCGAAGGTCGAATTTTGCACTGCCTAAAGTCAACAACAATTGTATTCTTTCGTGTCGGCGGTAGCTTTTGTTCGTTTGGTTCACTCATTTTCGAGGTCTATTGTTCACTACACAATACTGTACTTGGTTTCTTCTGTTTCCAACGTAAGCGGTTTTGTTTTATCGACTGACTTGGAGGAGATGTAAAACCGAACTGACGTACAAACATTGATCTCCTTGATTGATCCTCCTTCAGTTCCTATCCAATTATTTTAATACTAATGCCCCGTTTACACTTCTGCTGGCTGCCAGCATGCTGGCGTCAGTGTACTGCCCTCTGAGGAAAAAAAGGTTTAACGGTGGTCCTTCGTTGGTCTAATACTTTGGATCATTGGACCACAGTTGAACGTTTTTTCCTAAGATGGCAGTACACTGACACCAGCATGCTGGCAGCCAGCAGAAGTGTAAACGGGGCGTAACTTGTTATCTTTGAACTTATCAAAAACAAAATACATGGTATTTTATTCTTCAAGAAAGAAAATACCAATGCATTCTCATGCACACCTTTATACAACGGCAATAAAAAAAGTTTCCACACCCCCTTTTTACCCCGTTTTCCACAGTACAGAGGGGTCTCGTATAACGCGGTACACCGGGGGCGTGAAAAGCGAATCCACGATAAACGGGACCCAGAGCATATGGGATTTCGACTGATTGGGGCTGTGAACGATTATTTCGCTTCGGTCGACAGATAGAGCTATACAATCTTCGGCAAACTTTTGTAGATACTCAGACCAACAATTTAGTGTAGTTTGACCGACAATTGGTTGAGAACTGCTCCGCCAGGAGCGCTTTGAAAAGAGCATGAAATAATTCATATTTTCACAATAGAAAAACAGTTTAAACATGAAATATCGCGAGTATTTTATTTTCGATGGTGTCGGTGTTTCAGAAAGAATGTTTCGGAGGTCAAAACAGATCAAATGGTGTAAACAGTAATTGAAATTTCTCGCATGGCTGACTCTAGTGTGCAATTCAGCGTTCGAAATTCCTGCAACTCAAAATCATGTTGACTTATTAAGATGGTTTCTTCGAGAAGGTGTTTTAAGATTCCAACATTGAATGATTGATGAAACAGTTCTTATTGTATCTACAATGTGATCTTCTGTAACTGAATACCATACTTGTTTATGAGAGTGATCTTATCGATCAGTTTTTGAACAAGTTGATGAAGGAGAGACCGATTTTAAACTGTTTTTCTAGAAGGCGTTAGTAAGTTACTAAAGTATTAAGATGAATAAGCTATCGACATCTGAAATCTGAGGAACTTGATAGAGTGAAAACTCGAATTTCATACTTAATGTTTTGATTATTTATACAATTATATGACATATATTGCTCATATAGTTTCATTTTATTTTTTATATGAATTAAACCTTTTATATTGAACAGGGAAAAGGCCAAATTCAGTTTTTGTAACAAGTGCGGATAACCAATTCGAGATTGTAACAAAAGCTGCTACGTAAACGACCAAAGACATATTTCGGTGAACTGATAAAAAGTAAAAAACGATAAATTTCTGAATGGCTTCGACGCGGTGGATGTCGAGTTAACAATAAAGAGCCAAAAAGACAGTACCATTTTCAGGAACCGTAAAACAGTTCACAATATAGTGCCATTAGGCAATACATGTTTTAAATGTTTTTGTGATACTAAATGTAAACCCTAAGTACTTCGAAAATTATTTATTTGATGTTATCCTCAAAATTAGGTTTTGTTGACAACAGGACGCTCAAATCCTCTACGGTTGAATTCCGTTTGAAAACATTTCGGGAAACTATATGGTCGAATACGACTGTTGATCGTTTGCGATAGAAAGAATTTACGAATTATTTTAATGCATAGAAAACCATTCTATTGAGACCGCATCAATTGGAGAAAACAATCGTACTGTTTCTGCAGGAATTTAATATTACCCAGATCTTTAAAAGGATTAATTAATTTGAAATCATTGGCTAATGTTAGTTCTAGGAATTGTTATGGAAGGTTGAATTTATTTAAGTAACAAATAGTATCAAGAATAGTCGAAAATGAAGATATTATTCAAATTATTAATCGTACAGTAAGTTATATTTCATTCTCTTCCGTAACATCACCATCGCCATCTACGGAAGACCGCTCCAGTCGAACACCAGCATACGGGCCATCCGCCGGGCCTTCGTAGCCTGGGGGTGTTTTCCGCGGTCCCACCGAAGGATGCGACACCCCACCAAGCTCCGGTTATTGTACGAAGAAAATTTATTCTCTGTTAGCATTTTTGTTTCAGATACCTAATGTGACATCCCTAGGTGCCTTTGGAGTCGAACCAGACCACGAGATATTTAAATGTGAAGACATGACCCCCTAGTTGAAGCTGCAATTGTGCTGGTACTCGTTTTCTTGAAAATACAACCAGCTCAGGTTTTTTCCGTAGGGACTCGATACCCATTTGAAGAGCCCATGTCGACAAGTTGTCGAGGGTATCCTGCAATGGTCCTTGGAGATCTGCAGCTTAGGGTCCTATAATAGACGCAACGCTGTCGTCGACAAGTTGTCTTAGCGTACAAGATGTATTGAACATTCATCAATGTTGTTTACGTAAAAATTGTATTAATGGGGGCTTAAGCATGAGCCCTGAGGAAGACCCATGTAACTGAATCGTATTATCGACAAATCACTATGCGCGAAATACATGTATTTCTCGGACAATAGATTATACATAAAGTTATTCCGATATCCGTCTACGAATCGACACCAATAACCGCTTTTCTTCGCTTTTATCAAGCTTATCATTTTAGCGTCTAATGCTGCGTAGTTTCTAAAATTATCAAGTGTTCCGTTTTTCCTAAACTCGATAAATGATGAAGCTCTCTCCGCGCATAATTCTGAACACTTTCTGTCCCACCACGGGTCGGAGGGACGGATGTTAGTTTTCGCGTCGGGTGCACGTTTCGTCTTGAATCGCGGTGTCGAGAATCAAGCCAGCCAAAAACATGTACTCTTCCTCCGGAGGATATTCTTGTGTTGTTTCTAGTTTCTCAGATATCGAATTTGCGTAGCATTTCCAATCAATATTTCGCGTGAGGTCATACGAAACATTGATTGTCTCCGATGGTCTTAATCCATAGGCGATTGAAATCACGATAGGTAGATGATCGCTACCGTGGGGATCGGGGATCACCTTCCACGTGCAGTCTAACGGACAATTCTTTATAAGGTTTATGACGCAAAATTAAAAATCAGTGTAAACCTGCTTTAAATCTATTTCAACATGATTCCAAATTCAAGAAAGTTTTAAAACCTGTTCTATCATCAACTAGAGATAATCGGGTAAGCATTTTTTTCGAACCCGAACCTAACCAAAACCCGAGAAAATTTCCGAAACCCTGAAAACCTCGAAAACCCGATTAAATTTTTAATCCGAACCCGACCCATTCCCGTTGAAAATGAAAAATCGGTACCCGTGCCCGACAGGAACGCGACAAACATATCTTTTTCTGTACATCTGTATCATGTTTATCTGTATTATCTCTATCAACATTAAATTTATTCGGGTTCAGGTTCGTACTTCGAATTTGGTTTCGGGAGGGGCACAGAATAAAAAAAATTATGTTACTGAAGATTGCTTAAGTAGATAATTTCCGGCGTTTTTAACTCACACCTTAAACTTTTACACTGGAACTATCATCATTAGGAATTTAAATAAAAATTGTGACTATGACCGAGAGAAGGTTATTGTATTACAATTCTTAACGTTTACTGTCATGCACTTTCAATCCCACATGTTTAAGACTTTCTAAATATCCATTTCTAGAGCACAAAAATCCACAAGACTTATGATGGATTTTGATAAGTGATCCGAAATAGATCCCTTACTTCGATTCGTGGAGAACGGAAAGCATCTTCATTGAAGCCCAGATAGGAACACACATCGGAGGTTTCACAAAAATTTTAAAATCCCACTCTCATTATATCAGATACTATTTTATGTATTTTATTGTAACTCGGTTTTGAAATGGTTAACCAATAAACCTTATAAAAAAACGGAAAGCATCTTTTCAATTCATAGGTCATATTAGTTGACAGCCCTACAAACTTACTTTAGTAATACAGGTTTCGGTATCAGGTTGCGGAAGTGTCGGTCTAAAATTCCAAAACGAAACTCACTTCGATTTCTCAGAAATAACTTAATGTTTGGGAATAGATGACAGTTCGAAGAGGCCAAATCAGGCGAACAAGGTGGATGGGCAAGTAATTGGAGCATTAAACTTATTTTAACTATGGTAGCGATGCTCATGTGCTTCATGTAAGGCCCTTTCACAGCGATTTCGGTCTTTAATCAATTTAGTACAAAAAAGTATACTGTGACAATCCCAGAAAACCGGTATCATGATCTATCCGACCCATTGAGGCTCTCTTTTAGGTACTCGTGACGACATCAGTCGATTGTCGGGTAATCGTTTTTTTCTCTAGCGTATAATAATGGATCCCCCCAAACATGAACTGCACTAGCGCTAGTATTTTTAGTCCTAAATAAGTATGTGCGAGATCCAGTGGCAGGATATCTATCTAATTTGCAGAATATTGCTCAACTATGGTAAGCTCACTTTCTTTTTCCAGTCATCCAGAACAATTAAGTGTATTATTATTAATGTCGTTTATTTTTCCAGGTGTTTAATTTCCATTTTATTTAGTTTTCACACTGTTGGCTTCATATTAAACTTTTTTTTTTGTTTCTGTTTCTGATTTCTGGAGGGGGCAGGGCCCCTCGAGCCCCCCCCCCCCCTCTGGCAACGTGCCTGTTCGAGTTAATTCCATAGTAAGAATTACATTTACGACTTTGAGCAATTCTGTGCATTTAAAAAAAGTGCTATTTAATTTAATTTAATTTCTTGCGAATGTATAGATAAAAATATATAGACCTGTTCTACTATCAACTAGAGATGGTCGGGTAAGCATTTTTTCAAACCTGAACTCGATCCGTAAAATAAAAAACTTTTACACGTGCCCGACCCAAACCCGAGAAAAATTTTGCTTACAAACCCGAACCCAACCTGTACTCGATAAAATATTTACGCGTACCCGAACCAAACCCGAAAAAAGTCCCGAAACCCTAAAAACCCCGAAAACTCGATTAAATTTTCTAACCCGAACTTGACCCGTACCCGTTGAAAATGAAAAAAAATCGACACCCTTGTCGACCCGAATCCGGCTAACATATCTTTTTCTGGACCCGTACCCGATCAATACTCGTCGGGTTCGGGTTCGGGTATTTGTACCATCTCTATTATCCACATTAAATTTATTTGGGTTACTATGAATTTCATTTACGATTTTCAGAAACTTCTGAATTAAAAAAATAGATAAAAAACCTGTTTTAATTCACCTAGTGGTGTAATGATGCCTTTCTCATATTATTCATCGCATCAAAAATATTTCTGTGGAATTCGCAAAAACAACTGTTCATTGAATAGAAATAGGAAAGTTTGTTCGGACTTAATCTGACAAACTCTAATAATTCTGTTTATCCTATAGTTCCGGAACCGAAATCCACAGCAAATTAAGGAATTTCGTATGAAACTGTAAGACTTTTCCTTTGAATCTATAAGTTTGTGAGAATCGATTTGGTCATCTTAAAAAACAGTGTGGTAGATTATTTTTGCAGTTTTTCATCACTCTTTCCAATACTTTCGAAACAGGATTCGGATGACCGGAATAGCCAAAGTTGGTTCGTTTGCCAGAAACAAATATGACCTACAAATTGGGACAGTTTTGAACCAAGTTAAACCTATACTTACTATCGCATGCTCTATTTCGATTAAATCAATTAATCAAAATCAAACAAACGAAGTTAACCTGCGTTTCTGTTACTTCTGCATATGTAAGTCAAGCTAAACAGCATGAATCAGCAGCATAAAATATGTAGTAGAATTATTACTTTTATTATTATAATTGACATAATTACACCACCGACACGGTATTACTGCATTACTGGATGTGAAAATTGCATATTTTTTCAAATAATTTTAATTCATTGACATTCGTTTATTTTTTCTGTCGTACTGATCATAAAATAGCTAAAATTCAATAGCAGGATATGGGATCATAAGGTCTTTCATTAGAATTTAAGTTTGTGAAAATCGGTTCAGCCATTTCTGAAAAAAGTGAGTGCATACTTTTTCCATTTTTTGGTACATATCCTACAATATCTCCGGAACCGGAAGTCGGATCGGGATGAAATTCAATAGCAGGCTATGGGACCAGTAGACCTTTCATTTGAATCTGAGTTTGTGAAAAACGGTTCAGCCATCTCCGAGAGAAGTGGTTGCATATTTTTGTTACATACATACACACATACACACACGGACGGACACACAGACATTTTCTCAGTTCGTCTAGCTGAGTTGGATGGTATATGAAATTCGGCCCTCCTTGTTGAACTGCTAATACCACCTCGCGGATCAACATGATTGTTGCAATGACTTTACGTCTGCTTTGCGGATTTTGTTGATTCGCGTGGTGGCAATAACAGTTCAACTTAGTCTGCTAATGATCTGATAAGCTCATGAGAAATAATGTTTCATGATTTTTATGATTTCTAAAACATGGTACTGACAATGGATTTGTATCCGTATAGAAGTTATTAGTTGTGTTCCGTTATCTTTTCGCCGTGATACAAGCGAAATATACTTTTGATCATTTCGTTCAGAATGCTCAGTTTCCTGAAAAATGCCGTTTGTGTGTATATGTTGGTATTTTCACGGTGTTACGGACCGCACAGAGTGCAAGTCGTTTCCATACTAATTTTAATTGTGTTTAGAGGATCAGTTTAAATAGTCTCGTGCGTGCTGTGCGATATTTGTGCAGTGAATAGTAGTCTATCTACGATCTACAAGTGCCAAAATGCACATTTATTGAAACCTCCAACTCCCAAGAAGATATAGAGATATTAAAAAAGCGATACCATTCTGCATTCCTGGGAGAATGCAGAATGATTCGAAATACGTATGAGCAGAAGTAAATTTGGTACCCCAAAAGTCTTTTACGGTTAAAACAGAAAGGATTCGTTCACTTCAGGAAGAACGATGAACT
The DNA here is from genome assembly GCF_030247185.1 of Malaya genurostris. Lineage (NCBI taxonomy): Eukaryota > Metazoa > Arthropoda > Insecta > Diptera > Culicidae > Malaya > Malaya genurostris. Next base: position 28,561,666 of record NC_080572.1, on the reverse strand, counting down.
CTCTGATAGCAGCTCCTTAGGATATTGGGTGAGAAACGATACAATATCCTTCAATTTAAGATCTCCATACACAAATTAAATCATGTATAGAGAACAATATACCTGGATGCGTAGTTGAGTCAATGCGGAACAGTTACACACTAGATGCTATGAAGTACCGTAATCGCATTCATACAAATCATCAGATTCAAAACTGATAAAAATGCCTTTGACTGAACGCAAGTTTGCAAGCTACGCCATCAACACTTTCTTTTTTCAGTAATACCAGAATGGCTGGGTACCTATAAGAAGTAAACAGTATTTGGAATACAGAGGTCTTCGATTTTAGTTCGACATGCGATCACTAGATTCGACCGTGAATCATTCGAACTGAGAGCCTTTAAAACTGCCTGACTGTAGGAACAAAAATAAATTCGCTTACCACTGATTTTCTGCTGAAGTTTCGTTCGTATCCTACACAGAATCACGTAGATTTCTGCTTGGGATACAGTATAGTATCCACCAAGTGAATGAGACTGCTCTAGTCTCATTTCACTATAGTAGACACCAGCAGCAGCACGAGATCCGTCATGAAAGATAATTGTTAAATTCTAAATGGTTATACGATTTGTATTTTCATGTAAATAAATGATTATGATTACGGTGGCATCTCATCGGATTCATGTATCAGTACAATACTAATTTAATTGAAATATTTTCTCCCCGAAAAAAATTGTAAGAAATTAATATTTTGATAAACTAATCGTGCAACAAATTTTTACCGGTTCCATCATATTTTGGCGCACCATAGATGTTGGTGCCCGAGGCGATCGCCTCACTCACCTCACCCTCACTACAGCACTGTACCCTCTCTACATAGAGGTTTATTTACTCGTTTAGTAAACGCTCGTTTTTTTTTCTTCCGTACTCGACAATGGTCGCAATCAATGATCGCGAAAGTTCCGATGTTGGTACCTTAGGTTCGGTAGTTTAATTCATATCATTTGTGCTCTGTTGCTGTCATTCCAACCGGAAGCGGGTTATATTGAACGGACAGTAACCGGACTGTCCCTATGCATATTGGAGTCCCTGTTTGCGGAAAACATTCGCTTTCATTGAAAAGTTGGACAAAGAACCGCAACCCGCTAGCCTATCCATGCGATCGAAAATAATCAAAACAGAGAGCACCACCACGCGGCTCCGGTTCTCTCGATATTTTGCTCTGCTCTCAGCCCAGCATCCCATCAGCCTCGAGAAAGAATTTCTCAGATTTTCTTTTCGTATCGCATCGCGAGACTATATTCGCAATAATATTCCGGCGTTTGCATCTAAAATTGTTCAGTTTATTTTCAACCGTTGAATCGATCGGACGCGAAACTCTTAAAGTGTAAACCATATTAGAAATTCCTGTTTAATCTCAGTAGTGGTGAATGTAAGTGTTGAATCCTTTTTCAACAATCCTTCCGATTCTGCCCTACTTTCCCCCAATCATTGTGAGAGCGTTATACGTTTGTTTAGATGGATACCAAAGAAGGTGTGGTTTTTTTTTTTGTGGCAGGAAATTATTGAAACTGCACTTGACCTATGAGTTTGCTAGCCGACCACAAAGATTAGCGTTAGTGTTGGTAACGCAAAATAATCGGATGAATGTGGCAAAGTGTTCTGGTCTAGGAGTGATTGGTGCGAAAGCAAGATTTAAATGAGTGTTCGAAAATAGTAATCTAAAATAAACATATTTTTGATTTTTCAATGTCGTTGTTTGTGTATTATTGCAGCAATATTTTTGATCAATTCAAACAACTGTGGCTATACGAAATGAAACTCTGAAAAAATGCAACACAATTCATTGGGGTCAGGAATGAGTTCATTGTAGTTAATGTAAACATGCAAACAATACTTGAAGTCCTGGTGATTAGGCTGAAACTCAACGCAATAAACATAGGCCTTTCTACTACAACGTTGATTGTGATTTCAACTGGAGATTGACGAGGTCAGTCCATTACATCGTGGTGCGAATTTCATCTCACATGAAGAGTGGACCGGAGAATGTCGCATTAGATTTAAATGGATACACGTGACGTTGTTGCTCGCTAATTGAATCAATTGGGATGTTGATCTCGAAGTGATTGATGATTGGTTTGTCCAAGTTGAAACACTCAAGTTGATTGTTGTCTCCGTTTGAAGATTGCTTTTTAATAATGCTCCGTATAGAATACACACACATATATATATATATATATATATATATGTATATATATATATATATATATATATATATATATATATATATATATATATATATATATATATATATATATATATATATATATATATATATATATATATATTATATATATATATATATATATATATATATATATATATATATATATATATATATATATATATATATATATATATATATATATATATATATATATATATATATATATATATATATATATATATATATATATATATATACATATATCCATGTACAATTCAAATAATATTCCTCTTAACAACATACATCGAACTACAAGAACAATGCGAGCAAAGAAGGTAGTTCATTCTATTTTAATTTAAACTGTCAGTGATTTTCCAATTTTAATGGGGATTAAATTTGAGTTTCAGAATGTTTTTCATAGAAATCCGTGAGCGGAGTGAAATGCGTAGGTGTGAGTTCGAGAGGACTGATCTGATGTTGTATTTCTAAATATGAGGTTTTAGTTTTCGGCGATTTCCATCTAAAAGTCTTGTTAGTTGATAGTAAAACGAACCGACTTAGGCTATTGATAGTTTCCGGTACCGGGAATATTAGTTTAAAACTCCACAATGGAACTCACTCCGATTCCTCAGATATGGCTGAAAATATCTTATTGTTCCATTAGTGGCTGTCTGTTTCCGGTATTTTATGGTATAAAAATTTCTTATATGGAGCTGGCTTTCTCTCTTATTAATGGTAATGAGAAAAGAATCATTACACAACCAGGTGGGTTCAAATAGGTATTTGAGATTGAAATCGTGATAGACGTGTGTCCGACGCAGAATTTTATCAAAGTTTAAAAAAAAATAAATTGTTGCATATTTTATAGCCAAGGAGAGTGAATTCCAAACATTTTAATGTTTACATTTGGACCAGTGGTACTCGAAATTAAAATAAGTGCAGTTTTGTGTGGTGCCGCGTTCAGAGGAAGACATCTCATAACCCAGACATCGTATAAAATCTTGCTAAATATTTGGGTAGTACGTCACGACAGAATTCATTCATTATTGATTCTTTGAACAACATAATTAACAAATATAAGCACACCAATCCTCAATCAAGTCCGTATATTTCGAAAGATTTTATTTGAGATGGATTTGCATTCTGTATATCGATCAAATAAGAAGCTTCGTGTTTGAATCGAAATTAAAATTACACAAACATTTGCTTTACTAGATTAGTGTCCAGCTGTTGTTTTGAACTATAATATAACGAATTTTAGTCATTAAAAAATTCTCAATTATGCTATGGATTGGAACGGTTTCTGTTTTCTGTTCTACATTTTTTATAGTTAAATAAATTATCATATTATATGTTACCTGCAGCTGGTAAGCACCGTGTACTGATATATAAATTATTGTAATTCTTCACTCTCGTTCGAAGATTACACACAAAATGCTACATATCCTATTTCGTCGTTGTATTACTTGATTAGAGTGAATCCCAGATCTCATACTCCTTCCGTAAAGTAGGTGCAGCATTGACATCCTTAAAATGGAAATGGGGGCAGCAGCATTTTTGGGATATTATTTATAATTCAACATTTACTACGTTGTAATGAACTCAATTTTTTTTTAATTTACTAACTTACATAGTTATAGGGTAAAGTGGTGTAAGATACCGTTAAAATCTGAACTTAGATTCAATTGACAGGTCTTACATTCTTTTACAAAATTTATGTTTTTTTCCGGATCTGATTTTCGATTCCGGAATTACAGTATGATTAATGTTTGAAATGTCAAGACGTCGTATAGAGCAATGATGGAACAGAGGGAAAAATTCTTCTAAATTGGACTAAAAATTGTTCCAATGCATAGGTCACGTAAGTTGTTGGTTATATGAATCGACTTCGACTATACCGGTCCCCGGAATTCGGTAGCGGTATGTAAAAAGGGAAAAAATTCTATTAAATTGGACTCAAAACTGTTCCAATGTATATGTCACGTAAGTTGCTAGCCATACAAACCGACTTCGGCTATACCGGAAAGCAGTACCGAAAGTATTGGAAATTGCAAGCAAAATCTCCAAAACGGAACTCAATCATTTTTCTCCGAGATGACTCAACCGATTTTCACAAACAAAAGGCCCAAATAAAAAGTAATCCGCAACTACAAGGAGAAGTGTGTTAAACATTTAAACCGTCATTAAGACCGATGCTGCAAAAATCTTATAATGATGGCTCGAAACTACTTCGGTTTTTATGTTATGCTAGTTTAAATCCGATCAAACTTTTCAGTTTCAATTCAGTAAGCAGTTCTTTCAAGAATACATCAGTAACATTGCCGAGAATACATGCCACAAGACGCACACCACTTGGCGGTTTTTATATATTTCATATATGTTTGAAATACTAGTATTTTTTGTTAATTAGTCGAATAATTGTTATGTACTGTTTTAAATAAGAATTGCTAATGCATCATTATACAACTCACTCGAAAATTTTCACATTCAAAATTTCAATCATTTTATTTGCAATACGACTCAAAAATTCGAAGCGAATGCACAAATTTTCATCTTATCTCAAAACCAGTGCATCAAACAGAGAGAGCAGATTTCACTTTAATTAATGGTTTTTGTATATGAGATGAATGAGAGTATCGTTACCCTATTATAAATAACATGTCTTCAAGTGTGCTGATAGCAAAATGCATATGGTTGGCTCAATCGATCACTTCTGGAGAAGAGCATGGATCGATACACAAACGTAAAATACACTACTTTAATACGTCTCGTTTATTAGCTATCTCTAGACTTGGGCAATAAATATTTCAAATTATGAATGGTGTATTCGAGCCCCGACCTGGAAGGATTCTTAGTGTCAGTAGGATCCATAGTACTAGCTATGCAATGGTTCTGTACACTAAGAATCGGCTGCGAAGTCTGTTGAAACAGAAAGGCCAAATTCCACAAAAGGAATGTAATGCCAAGACAAAAGACAAAAGTATTTGAGCTTGAGCTTGAGCGACCACCCCTGATTGCTACTCCGTTACTGATCGGGATTAGCTGAAATTGTACAGGGAATTTCTAGATGATCCAACCTGGGACTGGTAAATTTTCCTTCAATGTCCATCTTCTGGTAATCCCATAATTCATTGATCAGTACCGGCGCCGGACAGGCCCGAACGTAGATCGTCTAAGGAATGGGAAAGGATGTTAGTCCAACAATTGTTGTTACTAGAGGCCGTATATACTACTGCGCACTCCACAAGTGTCCACTAAACTCACTCACTTCCCGAGTGAACGTTTCAACAATATCCTATATTGAAGTCCCGGGAAGTCTTGATTCACCGCTCTTTTTCGAGGGAATTGAAAAAAAAATTTCAATTCTATCGCTAAAGAATCAAAACTTACCTATTTTTGTCGTGAATACGACTTACTTTACTATGGGGCGCCTTTTCAAAATTAGCCACATGGAAGAATGGGCAGAACTTAATCGTGAATATCTCGACTTGTATTAATGGTAGCAACATAATTCTTTCACCATTTGATCAAAAATATGATCAGGAATTCAGGATAATATTTTGAACAGTGTGCGATAACCACAAACAACTCAAAAATTAAGTTTTCTTTAAATTTGAAAACAACGCGGAAAACTCTTTACTTTCGCTTGGGTTTTTCGCGCAAGGACAACGATTTTGAGGTAGTCAGGCACATATCTTCAACTGAATGCGTATAAAAAGGGAACCGTGGTCGAAAATCGATCATTTCTTTTCGTGCGTTCGATGGAAGCAGACGTCGTGGCAGTGGAATCATCAACCAGCAGCGACGGAGAATGCACCTTCTGCGTGGTTAAAACCTCAAACGCTCAGGTCGCATCTCTCATTCGCTTGCTGGCCATCAAGGCGAGAACCAGCAGCGACTGAAACTGGATTCTGAGTCTGTTATTGGATCTAAATTTAGGTCTTGAACTCAGGGTCCAGTTCTCTATTCCAGACTTCTATTCGGTTCTTCTTAAAACCATAATAATACTCCTAAAGAATTAAGCGGAATTTACTTTACTGTACCTCTATACAACCCATTTTTGTCGTGAATACGACCTACTTTACTATGGGGTGCCTTTTCAAAATTTACCCTCTGAGAGAGTGATAAGGTTTTGATCGTGAATATCTATTGTTGTATCTAATGAATCAACATAATTCTTGCGACATGCCGACATGGAAATATGATCACAATTTTATGATAAAATTTTCAGTTTTGTGACATAGTCTCAAATAATTCAAAATTAAACTTTTCTGAAATGTTTGGTATAAACGAGTATCAAAGAGGATAATTCATAAGGCGCGTTTGCCTTTCTCGTATTTTTGAAGCTCATAGCTCAGTGATCTGTGAAAGGATTTATATAATCTAACTACCAATAGAATCGAAATTTTTCAATTTAAACGTGTATAGCAAAAGCATTGAAGCATTTCAATAGTACACTATTGAAAAACCTGTCTCATTTGCTCCATGTCAACACCAGCCAATCAGAACGCGTTCTAAGGAAAAGAACAATATATCTGCTGCTGTACAACAAATCGTCCGGGAAAAATGTTCCGAAAAGTGGTGAATATCGCAGTGAGTTCCTCAATTTGGTCCTTGTGGATGCTAGAAACAAATCCCTACAGCATATTGATAGTTTCTTTCAATAAATTATGCAAATCCGAAATGAAATAATCGACAATAAAATTCTGTATGCGGCTATTTTTATAGCCGTTAGGACCGCTACAAACGAAATCACATAAAAGGAAATCTCTTAACAAAAATTCAATCAGTTTGGATTCAATCGCCACTGCGAGCAGATGTGTTTTGTGTCGTCTGCACGCTTTCGACAAGAGCGATTACATCACAGCTGCCAGTCATTAGCATTGGGAAAAAACAACGGTGGAGAGCATTGCACAATATCAGCCGTTCTAATGGCTCTAAAAATTTTCTAAAGAACTATTAGGATTTGTTGTTTGCAAATCGTAGGGAAATATTCTCAGTTTACTGCAAATCAAGAACAGTTTTCTTAGATTTGTGCACTTTTCGCTGTGTGAAATTCACAGTAATCGAGATCAAGTGAAGCTTTCTTTGTTTTTGCGAAAAATGTGAAAAAGGGGAATGAGTGCATAATTCATACAATTGATATTCGGAAGTGTTAAGGAACATGTCAGTTGTTTTCGTATTCACGACATCCAGTTATGTCTCTGACATTACCCACCCGCCTTTTTATAAATGAAATAACGTGATACAAAATAAACGAGTGAATAGGATTAAGACAAAATAGTTGATTCATTGCATTGGCATATTCTAAACAGTTTTTATAAGATCATTTTAAATCACCATATAAAGGTCAGCAGATTTCACGCGCGTCTTGATTCTTTATTTTTTCCGCTTTATTATTTTAATTATTTAATAAAATTATTTATTTGGTATATTGGTTGATCTGGGCAGCCGGCTACCGAGAAAATAATTTGTTGTTTGAAATATTAATATCAACGGATTTGCGCACGCTAGACGGAAATTGATAGGTCGAATGAAGAGATAATTCAGTAAAAAGAGTAATCAGACTTGAAACGTTGAAAATATCTGATAACTGGAAGGAAAAAGAAACTCCCGCAATTGTCGCCTTTTACGACATGGAAGCAGGAACCCAGTGGATCTATTATTGGTTCATTTTTTTTCCGCCAGATTCCACACGGCATCTAGGCTGGTACTGTCAGGAGAGAGCTAATAGGTACTATCAATCTCCTAGTGGACCCCAGCCCCGTTATAAATTACACATTTTACACATTAAACTCCTGCGCAAAAAATATTTCCCTCCCATGGTTGGGACGATATTGCAAAGATCATCAGGTGCAATTAGCGTTACAATTTTACTACCGGCCCTTACTACCAGTATAGAAATTAAGTGAAGTGAACGTATCCCAATTGGATTTTACACGATGACAACAGATGAGCTGTGAATCAAGTATGCTTTTGACGTTTATTTGTGGTTTGTGTACCATGAAAACTGTGGAATGAGAAGATTGAGAATTGTGAAATAGAATAAAATTATATAGACTGAACATGTGAGAAAATCACTGATAGCTGCCAAACGATGTTCATCCAGTTCATTTTTTGAGGTTGTGTCGTTTTTTTGGGGACCTGGTGGGTGAGATAATTCGTGAGTGAAGTGTAAGAGGAAGTGCACGCAAGAATGCTAATAAAGGCTGTCATTCCAGCTTAGGACTAACGATCGACCAATAGTAGAGATAAAAGAGGGTAACGGTAGCCCCATTTATCTCAGCTCCATTAGTCATGTCATATACGAAAACCATTAGTTAGGATGAAATCTGTTGTTTCATTCTAAAATAGATTGACTTCAAGAGCAAGATGAAATTTGGAACAGTAGTATTAAACCATTTTGGACTACTGTTTCTGCGGTATTGCTTTTTAGAGCCGAAGCAAAGCTATTGTGTTCGATTTCATCACATTTTATTGATTCAAGTCGAGTAATCGGTTAAATAACATGCTACCTCTACTAATGAGATGACTAGAGCACTAGTTAGAATCTATGAGAGTAGAAATAGTAACTCAATGTTACGAATGTTTGCTTGTGGAGTACATGCAAGTATGTATGCAGGGGCGGAAAGTTCCATGAAATATTGGGGGCACAAAAAATTATTACTACAGATCATTGAACTTTGAAATATATGAAGCATTTTTCTAAATGAAACGGAGAGGTTAGAGCAAATAAAAAGCAACCAAGTAAAAATCACAAACATTTTCCTTACTATTCCAGTAATAACCAATATTCGAAAGCTGTAAAATAAAGCACATTTCACATTGTAGTAAATTAGTTTAAAAATTTTAGTTACTTAGTTAAGAAATATGAAGAATTACGGAGACGAACTACGAGGATAACAGAAAAAAGTGTTATACCATAACATAACATTTTAAAAATTTGCTTAAAAATTTAACTTGGCATCTCTGATGTGAACGGCGTATGGCATTTGTACTAAGTTTAGTGTTTAAGCAAAAAGTTGTTGTCGAAAAAAGTCTAAAAATTCAATAATTCCGGTTTTTATGAGATAAACTTTCCTCGTCCTGAACGTTAGCACACATTTAGCAACTGTGAATACTACCTTGATCAAAAAGTTCCCGACAAGATTAATTTTTTTTTGGTTGCCACAGCTGTCATTGATATTCTATCAAATTTTCAGCTTGAAACCTGTACATTTGTAAAAGTTACGCTGTATTGAGTACATCTGCGGTAGTGCGTGTCCTGGATTTTGCACAATTTTCAAAATGGAGTTGAATTTGCAACAATGAATTTGCATTGAATTTTGCGTTAAAAACGGTGAATGGGGGTGGGGTTTTATAAGAGGGATGGCAGAGGAGTTATGAGATGTTTTCGTGAAGCAGTTCGCCGAAAAAGACCAGATTTGTGGGCAAATAACTCGTGGATCTTGCACCACGATAACGCACCGTCACTCACAATGCTATAGTTATTCGTGAACATTTGACTAAAAACAGAACGAATACCATTCAGGAATCACCGAATTCACCTAATTAGGCTCCCTGCAACTGTTCCCTATTAGGTCGACTCAAGAAACCGCTCCATGGAACGCGTTTCAGCACCCGAGATGAGATTATGGAAAAATCGCAGATGGCCATACCGAAAACTGAATATAAATGTTTCGAAGATTGGATCAAGCGCTGACATAAGTGTGATGCAGTTGATGGGAAGTACTTTGAAGCTGACAATATCGATTTTGATTAATAATCTGATTTTTATAATTTTCTGAACAAATTCTTTTTGATCAAGGTAGTATGTCTGTAAAAACAAACACTGTCGTTGCTGGTAGTTCATGAAATTGAAAATCAATGCGATTAGCATAAGCAGTACCCTATCGATTTGCACATTTGCGTAAATTATATGCAAATTTAGTAAACTGAAACGGAGGCTGAAACTGAGTATCATCTTTCTGCAAATTTTCAACCACACTGGAAATTGAAATACAAAAACTGAGAAATAGCAAAACCTATATGATATGCTTTCTAGAGCGAGTGAAAAAAAAACTTTCAATGAGAAAAAAGCTTTTTCATGATTAAGTAATTTCCAAAAAGTATTTTTGGCTGAGAAAAACTTTTTCTCTTATTGTGTGGCTTGGCAATGTCATTATCCTGCATAAGACCGGACCAACTTGGTTCATTATATAGAGTTCACGCGGGAAAAAGGGGAGCTCTTGCCGACGCTCTTCCTCATTTACCTATTTTCATATATTATGCCAATGTAGGTTGATCTGATTTATGAGTTCATAAAGAGTCAGTGGGGAGATTACTTTGCATTACTTCTTTTTTGCCTTACTCATATTGAAAGGTTTTACAATCACTGTGAAAACCGACTTTTGATCCGAGGCCCGGAGGGCGACTCGACTCAGTTCGTCGAGTATACAAAATGTATGTGTGTATGTGTGTATGTGAGTGTGTGTGTATGTAACGTTTTTTGCACTAACTTTTCTCGGAGATGGCTGCACCGATTTTCACAAACTTAGATTCAAATAAAAGATCTTATGGTCCCATACAAAATTCTTGAATATTATTTGGATCCGATTTCCGGTCCTGGAATTATAGGGTAAAATGTGCAAAGAAAATGAAATATGTGTTCTAACTTTTCTCATAGATGGCGCGACCGATTTTCACAAACTTAAGTTCAAATGAAAGGTCCTGTGATCCCATACGTAATTCCTGAATGTCATCCGGATTCGACTCCCGGATCCGGAAATATAGAGTAAAGTGAGTTAAGAATTTTATGCCATCACTGAAAAGGGCGAAAAATCGCAAAAAAAATAATTTCTAAGTCGAGCTCAAATCTTCTCCAATTGATTGTCTTTATCAGTAGACGGTCAAACAAACCGAGAAAATTATTTTGAAGAATACCACAGTATTATATATGGTAGTATGATTGATAGGAGAAAGGCATCATTACACCACTAGGTGGATTGAAACAGGTTTTTCTTTCCTGCTTTGCTTCTAGCTGTCACTAAATACAGAAAAAAGAAAATTTTCCGCAGACTTTCGTTGAACTTTCTGCACCGATGAATGGTCGCATGATAAGTTTTTTTGGAAAGTGGGTAAATTTTCAGTTTTTTTTTGCATCGTTGCGATTCAATTGTGAGAAAAATACTGGTAATTTTGATTTCAATTTTATCAACAGTGAATGGTATTGTTATCAAAACCATTTATATCATAAATATCTTCTTCGACGATTCATTTGACTGCAGAACACGCTCATTATGTTACGGCTATAGTGTATTACGAGATTTCGAATGTGATGCAAATGAGCAAACTAAACGAAATAACCATGAAAAACAAAGATAATGACCCTTCATCATCATTTTTTCTCATCATCAAAGGCTTTATTTTATGGTTCGTAATCCAATGGTAATCCGATGAGTCAGTGATGGCATACTGATACAAAAACAATCGCTATTTTCCTTTACCGACCTCAGCTGCTTCCAAGCCGACATTAATAGATCCGGTAGATCATATGCGGACGCATGGTATTATATCTCACGTCATAAAAGTTTAAACGGTGTTGTGCCATCAATTAGTTTTGAGTCCCGCATACCTAGGAATCTATGGAAATAAACGAAAGATACTCAAAAGACGAAAGGAACGGTTAAGCGTGATGGGAATGGAATAGTCGTGCAATCCCCGCACAGCAGTATATTGAAAGTATTCCAGAACACTCGGCTGCTGGTTGATGTGTTGGAAATATGATAAGTGGATGACGGTTATAATGCCACTTAATCAACTCTGCCACTGTCTGTCACGCCCCATCTGGTCATTAACCATCCGAGTTCTTCCACGTTCAGTTTCCGAAGGAAACGCATGGAACAAATTCTGTTCACTCCGGAGCCATGTGTACAGCATCACAAATTTCAGTGTCACGGTTAATACTACACTTTGGGAAATTGAAGTTCATTCCATTTAAAGTTTTCATGATGAAGCAGTAAATGCAAACAGACAAACTGGTTTGGTTATTTATTTATTTTTTCTGATACGAGCTATCTAACGTTTCATAGGAAATTCAATGAATTAGATTTTCTTCGGATCTCGTTATCTCTTCCAGTTTTGCCTTCCTATATAGAAATGATGTAGAATGGCTGGTAAACCCTATTTTCGATCGGAGCACTGGACTCAGTTTATGCAGATGGCGTCCTCACAGCTCTAGGTAGATTAAAATATACTGATGGCTGAAATGCATGATGCGAGATGCTCCCAATAAATTTCCCCTAAAGATGGTTAAGGAATCGGTTGATCTACTTATTACAGAAAAAATTTAAATATGATTTTTAAAGAATTATTTTTCTATCTTTCGTGTGTCTTTGTGCGTTTTGAAGGTTCCCGGTAAGAAACTACGTTCAACGGAAGTTACGTTGCCCAGTTGGTCCGATGAATTACCGCATTTCTGGTTTTTTTTCAAATAGTAGGGGAGAGCGGGGCTAAATCGGATAGTTTTTGGAAATTGAAAATACATCCATGTCCAGTTTTGACCCAATTTATCTATACCAGTGTGTAATTTCAATTTTTGGCCACATTTCCCAATTTGTGTTATGGAGAAATATGCATCAGTTATCGTATCAAGTCGCGATGAAGTGATCAGCTCAAAATAGAATATTGCAGGTATAGCGGCCTAAACCGGACTATGAAGTTTTACACAAAAAAATGAAGAACGAACACAGCAGGGCATCTAATCTCAAGATACCTTTATTAGCATGATGAAACCATGCTCGAATTGGATCGCTGTTTGTTTCAATCTTGCATGAGACATAATCCTACTCGTCGGGAATATGGGTATTGTCTCGAAACTTGATGCTGTGCAGTAACTGTAGTCACTGTTGAAATTGACTTTAAAGTCTTTAATGAAGACTATTTGATTGTTTCGCTACATATAAGCCATGTTCTGCTTAAATTAATAGTATATATAGTTTCAAAATTAGATTACATGTCAATATTAAGATATGTTTCAAGAATCCGTTAAGAATTTAAAGTCGAAAATTATGTTTCCGGTAGAGCCCTACTTTTGTCGTTAACATGACTTACTTTATTACGGGGGGCCTTTTCAAAATTTACCCCCTGAGAGAGTGATAAATTTTTAATCTGGAAAAGGCTGAGACTGAGAAGGCTCGTGGCGTGTGCTTTCCAATTGGATCATATTTTCGATGACATGTATCATCATCGAAAATATGATCCAATTGGAAAGCACACGCCACGAGCCTTCTCAGTTCTGTCTAAATGCAAATTGTATTGTTCGTGACAGTTCAAAGCACTTTTCAGTTCCATAGATCATCATTAAAAATAAGTTTAAATTTCTCCATTTCATACAAAAATCATCAGATTCATCAAAATGGAACTGGAAAAAGTTTGCGCCGTCACTAACATATTAAGTTATGACGACAAGGCTCTCTCAGAATGAAAGTATTGATGAAGAACACATCTTTATACTAGTATGGGTGTCGTTACGAAACAGGGTCACATTTTATTGCTTTTGAAAAATACAGATTCAAATGTTGCGAAAGGAAAGCATTCCTGAACACCGCTAAAAATCCACATTTGTTTAAAAAGTGTTTTAATTGAGCGAGATTCAAAATCCGGTTTTTATTGGAAACCGACATGGTATGTTTATGCTAAATTATTCATGCTTGACATATAATTTTGCCTTTCTCATACAGAATACAATCACTGTGAAAACCGACTTTTGAACCGAGGCCGAATTTCATATACCATTCGACTCAGCTCGACGAACTGAACAAATGTGTGTATGTGTGTATTTATGTATGTATGTATGTGTGTATGTGACAAATAATGTCACTCAGAGATGGCTGAACCGATTTTCACAAACTCAGATTCAAATGAAAAGCCTTGTGGTTTCATAGATCGCTATTGAATTTTATCCCGATCCGACTTCCGGTTCCGGAATTACAGGGTGATATGCACAAAAAAAGTGAAAAAAATGTCATTCACTTTTCTCAGAGATGACGTGACCGATTTTCACAAATTTAGATTTAAACGAAAAGTCTTTTGGTCCCATAGATTGCTATTCAATTTTATTCCGATCCGACTTCCGGTTCAGGAATTACACGGCAATATGTGCAAATCTATAAGAAAATGCGCAATCAATTTTCTCGATAGTTTCTTAACCGATTTTTACTAACTAAGATGCGAATGAAAGGTTTTGAAATTGTTTAAAAAGATCATCCCCAAAAAGATGATTCAGATCCGATTTCCGGTTCCAGAATTACAGTGCGATTAGTAAAAATGTTCAGTTTCATGTGTATTTTTTCACAAGCGATGGCAAAACGAGGTGCACATTTCTAGAAAATTTACTGGTAAATTATCTAGTTGGCAGACCTTGTTAGTTGGTTGATATATAAATTTACTTTGGGACTACTAGTGCCCGGTAATAGAGATGAAAAGCTCCAAAACCGGATCTCACTTCGATTTCTCAGCAACGGTTAAACATAATTCAAAATAAAGCTCTCAGTGTCTTAAGAGACACTGTGTCATTACATCCAGATACGCCTTCGGGTTACGAAATTATAGGGCAATAAGTCTTAAAACTTTCAAACTATCATACAAAATTTTGCAAAATCGGTATGCATCGGTACATGCTGGTATGGAAGAAGAAGAAAACGCACCCGCCTAGCACATAGTGTGCTTTGTCAATTTTGTATAGCGTGCAGAGTTGCCACATTTTAATCTATATTAACTTGACATAGCTGTTTACAAATCGAAAAGGCTATGTTAGTTTTTACCAAAGAAAGGTTTTGATTTTATTCAAGTTTGAAAAAAATTTTTGTCAGAACATAAGTAATATGAGAAAGACATCATTACACCACCAGGTGGATTAAAAAAGGTTTTTATCTGGTTTCTGCTCGCACGTAAAATTAATTTTCGAGACGCAATAATATATTTATTTTCCTCGTATTCGAAAGCATTCAATAATCATTGCGGATTCAGCACAAAATTAACTTTCAAAAGCACTAATCAGACCTATGTTACGATGCACAGAAATCAGAAAATTTCAATAACAAAATTTCACTACAAAACGTACACGTGAACACGATTGACGTCAAATTTAATTGACTTAGGTTGCTGTCAGAGTGGAAGCATAACGTAAAGCGTCGAGGTACGCGTGGTGGCTAGTTGCATTTGATCAAGGCAAACCTGTCAGAGTGAACGCGAAGCAATAACAGTACATTGCATTGAATCGCTTCGCTTCGCATCGCGTTCCGCGCTCACTCTGACATCAACCTTAGCGTCATTCAGCTAACTGTTGTTTATCCCATGAAAGGGCGTTTCCAAAGTCAATTCATGGATCAAATAATTGTTGGTTTATAAGATAAAGCTGTCCGGTTTAACCCCGTGTCGGGTTTAGCCCCGGTCTCCTCTACATTACAACGCAAAGATGGTCAGTAAAAAAACGAGGTTCAGTTTGGACACAATTTCTGCATTAAGAAAATTGTGCACATGTTGTACATGTTGCACAGGAAATAACGCCGATGCATCAGGTGTATGAATAAAGAAATACTCTTTTAATAATAAATATACACATTTAAGTGCATTGTTTCGTGCATCATTTCTTATATTGTATGTAGTAAGGTGTATGTACTTTGGTGTCCGGAGTATCAGAGATAGAGCAATAGACTGTTTTTAAAAATGGTAGAAAATTTATTCTCTTTTTATCTTTTCTATATTATTTCAACGAAATCAACTAATAAAGAACAGTTATTCTTTATAACAAAATGAAAGAAGGGCAAACAGTATATGAGTTTAATCCGGTCCTCAACCAAATATTAAAAAGTAAATTATTCAATGTTTGATCAATGAATATTTTTTAAATTATCATAATTCTATAATACTGTAAACTAAAATTTCAAACCATTTTACACCATTTGTTCTAGTAGAGCATTAAAAAACTGCTCAAATATAAAACATGTTTTACACGACCAATTGTATTTTGATTTATCGGTAAGGTGTGAGAATATCTTGGTAAAGTGACGTCTTTGATTTTGCAGCACTTAAGTCTTTTTATTTGTTCCGGTTATAATGGCTTTAACCTAGAGGGCGTTCGTCTGTTCGGACCAGAAAAGCTTCTTTTTGATGTGTGGTCTAGGGATTCGAACCCAGGTGGACTGCGCGAATGACATCGACATCACGCTATACCCGTCCCTTCACCTATGTTTTCTTTCGTTGCAAAGTTCTGAAGTTTTGCTTGAACTCCTCCTCTCGTAATCAGCCTAACGTGCCACTAGAGCCAGGTTGTTCCCACTTATGCATCTGATTCGTACGTAATTTTCTCTGACATGAATTCAAGAATAAAAGGGAAAGATGCCAAAAGAAAATCACAAAGGCATATTTCCACCTGTTCAACTGGGCTCTAAAAACAAATGGTTGTACTGTCGAGTGTAGTGACGGAAATCTGCTAAGCATATCGCGATTCTCAATCCATCTGTCCTTCTAGCTGCCTAAAGCCACAGCTCAAAATAACTGAGACTGTGATGGAAGGTGAAAAGCGAGATAAATAAAAAGCACAGCATTATAGGGTAACAGAGAATTTTTGGCCCACTTTGCAAAAATATCCACAAAATCATGTAATATCTTCGAAAACCCCTTCCGCAATAGGTAATTCAATGTGATTAGCTTCAAAATGATGCAACATGGGCTACTTAACATAAAATCCATAAAGTTGGTAGGTGGGCCAAAATATATGTAGTGGCCAAAATACCTCTGTTACCCTACTGTAAGTGAAGGACGGTTATCACGCTTATCATTCAGATTGCAGATTGGCGTTGGGGATGGAGAAGTTGAAGTAGCTTTCCGTACCGACTGTTCAAGAGATTGGATTACGAGATTTCCGTTTCAGAGCGGAAGCTCATCGGCAAGTGAAAAAAGACAACGCAGGTACGAGCAATATTTGGATTATGATCCTAACTAGGAATGATGCTACTGCTTCATATTTGTAACGGGAAGTGAAGCCAAATACAGTAGATAAGACATATTGTGGGTGATGAAAATTTTACGAATATGATATTTGAGTGGATTGTTGGATTTATATACAGACTAGTACATTGTTCAATTCTCTATGAAGAAGAAACTGATTTTGAGAACTTTTTTTACTGTTAATGGGATAGAACAGAAGCTTTCATATTCCAAGAAGAAGCTCGGTTTTCATTCATCGCAAAGATTGTGCACAACTTTTATTCAAACTCAAACTAATCTTTTTTTCTGTGCAGTGAGTCCGATCAACTGCTCTTTTCGGGATACATAGTAGTTCGAAGCAACGTGCTTTATAGAAAAGAAATTGTTAGCAATTTTCTGTGTAGCATCTAAGCATTAATAGCTTTAAAATCCACAACGAAAAAGGAAATTTCATCGATAGATATGATTTTCAATTTTATAGTTCAACAGGACTATCTTAGGGTAGCGGAACCCCCATTTGTCTTAGCCCAATTACCCGATCAGATGCACATAACAACATCTTAACACAAGTATTTTAACAGTGGATATGTATAACAATTTGTGTTATTCTGAGATATTTAACAAATGAAAACGGTTGAAAGTTAAAACTTAGGATAATAATATAATAACAAAATCAGTTATGTTATTCATTTAATAAAAAAAATCATTAAACAATTTTGAATTGAAATGATGCTCAAAGTTAGCTAAGATATAGTTTTTCTGTGTTAAATTTGCTATCTAATTTTTTACAACTATTGTAATAAATTTCTGCTTTCGGACTTCTGTAGTTATATCATCTGTTACGATTTGATTCCCGCTAGAGTCTTTTTTGTTACGATTTTTGTTATTTTAACAGCTTACCAGCCAAAAATATTTCTAAATTTGTTTCAAAATATTTCTGAAACAAATTACTCAGGTTGTTATAATTATGTTATTACCATCTGATCGGGTACAACATCACATCGCACATTCGTCAAACTAATTTTCATGTGGTATTACTTCTGTTAGCCTTAAGCAAAGGTATTGTATCCGATTTAGTCACAATTCGATGATTAGAAGTCGAGAAATTTGCGAAATAACGTGGTGACTACTTTAATGAGATAATTGGAACAATTAGTATAATAACAATCATAAGTCCCAAGTAGCAATTAGAAATTGTTAAAATTGGCATGTTTCACAATTACTACAGAAGTAGCAAGTAGAACTTGTTAAAATTGTCATGTTTCACAATTACTACAGAACGGTTATTCATGTTAGATATGCCCGGGTTATTCATGCTAGATATGCCCGGGTTGGCGGTTCAATGCATAGGGTACTGGTTTTACAAACCAGTATGTTCGAGCCCCGACATGGAAGGATTCGTAGTGTCAGTAGAATCGTAGCACAAGCTATGCAATGGTTCTGCACACTCTGAATCGGCTGCGAAGTCTGTTGAAACAGAAGGTCAAATCGCACGACAGGAATGTAACACCAAGGCTTTGCTTTTTTTTCTGTTTGACAAATGATTTTACGTGTTTTTGTAACAAATGTGAAAATCATTCATGTCACTACATGTGAACCAAATCAAAAGCAGTTTCATTTTCGGTTTCTACTTAACAAATATTACTGCTATGAAACATATCAAACAAGAAATTTGTGGCACATCATCCAAGTAAACTGCACAATCGTTGCGAGATGAGTGAAAAAATACAATTCTAGAACAATGTTTTCTACTTGGGATACATCATTAATACAAAGTGGGCTTTCGTTGGTGAAGAATTTTTAAATGAATTTTGTATATTTTTTTCGTTCACATGATTCGATATATACTGAAGTGAACTATTTGAAAAAAAATTCTTTGATCCAAATTTAATCAGATGGCGACATAGAGATTGTCAATAAAAATGTGGCTCTTGTGAAATGCACAGTAGTATGTATGGGTTCTAGTAGAAGCATGTGCTGAACTGAGTCCCGTCTTTATAGCCTTTCTACATTTCTGACTGACCGGTTCTAATAATGATCAATTAATTTTAGAAATACCAAAAGTTGTTCATTGGATGACATGTTATGCATTTTCCGTGTTGGTGGTTCAATGTATAGAGCACTGGACTTACAAGCTAGTTGTATGTTCGAGTCCCGAAGAATTCTCAGTTTCAGTAGCATGCCATGTCATGCAATGATTCTGTACGGCTGTGAAGTCTGTTGAAACAGAAAGACCAAATTTGTGATAGTAGTTTTGTAGTATAAATATATTGATGGCGTTGTAAGCCATCAAACATGGCTTCAAAAAACTTTCACGTGGTTGTCTGAGAACTAATTTCTATTCTAGCAGACATGGTCTCTTGTAACATGTTTCAAATACAAAACATTACAGATACACAAAACATTCTGCTTTCACCGAACAATTGCGAGTAAAAAAATTCATATTATGCCAAAAATTTACAAAATCAAACAGCTAAGGAAATATTTCAACACTTTCTAGAAGCGCTACTATGAAATAATTAAAGTATTCGTATTTTGAGTGAAACAATTTTACAAATTATACACACCCAGCCGATGTTTAACCTACATCTTTGGACGAAAAATCTCAAATGATTTCTTCCCGGAATGGGGTTGTTCCAATGTGTCAACACCAACCCACACCAGGGCATCGCTTTGCGTAACCAAATTGCTTCATAGGGAACTTTCGACAACAAACGCTCAATCAACCGAAACTTTATTCCTGCACGGTAAATGGAGGGGCGGAAGTAGAATAACAAATATACAATAAGAATATAAGCCGAACAAATTCCAACATGTTACAGTTGACCGTAATGCGTTTGTGTTCGTTCTTGCTGGTTTGTTAGTATGCTACAAATCAACGGAAATCATATGTCTCACACTAACGGGTCTGCGGTAAAACGAAGCTTTGTTTTCATATTCTTTCATTTTAACTGTTGAACCAGGTGAAATAAATTGATTTGTTCTGAATGGGACGAGATAGCTTTCAATTGATGGTGAAAGCTCCGGAAGTACCTAAAAAAAGCACTCTACGAAATGGCTTGAAAACAAAATGTTAATTGTTAATTTATTTTCTGAGAGCATGACAGTTCGGCTGAAAAGTTCGTATCGTTTAATAGAAACACACATTTTTTTGCCAAAATTCGTTTTTATTATTCAACATAATTGCCATCAGAGGCGATACAGAGATTATAGCGATCTTACAACTTTTCGATACCATTTTTGTAGTACGATTTGTCCTTTGCCTCAAAATAGGCCTCAGTTTCAGCGATTACCTCTTCATTGCTTCTGAATTTTTTACCAGCGAGCATTCTCTTGAGGTCTGAGGACAGGAAAAAGTCACTGGGGGCCAAATCTGGAGAATACGGTGGATGAGGGAGCAATTCGAAGCCCAATTCGTTCAATTTCAGCATGGTTTTCATCGACTTGTGACACGGTGCATTGTCTTGATGAAACAAAACTTTTTTCTTCTTCAAATGAGGCCGTTTTTTTAAATTTCGTCCTTCAAACGCTCCAATAACGCTATATAATAGTCACTGTTGATGGTTTTTCCCTTTTCAAGGTAGTCGATGAAAATTATACCATGCGAATCCCAAAATACAGACGCCATAACCTTACCGGCCGATTGTTGAGTCTTTCCACGCTTTGGGTTCGGTTCATCGCGTTCAGTCCACTCAGCTGACTGTCGATTGGACTCCGGAGTGAAGTGATGGAGCCATGTTTCGTTCATTGTTATATATCGACGAATAAAATCGGTTTTATTTCGATATAACAGCTCCAAACACTGCTCAGAATCATCAATTCGTTGTTGTTTTTGATCGATTGTGAGCTCACGCGGCACCCATTTTGCACAAAGCTTTCTCATATCCAAATATTCGTGCATAGTATGTCCAACACGTTCCTTTGATATCTTTAGGGTGTAAGCTATCTCGATCAACTTCACTTTACGGTCATTGAAAATCATTTTGTGGATTTTTTTCACGTTTTCATCGGTAACAGCCTCTTTTGGACGTCCACTGCGTTCATTGTCTTCGGTGCTCATATGACCAGTACGAAATTTTGCAAATCACTTACGAATTGTTGCTTCGCCCGGTGCAGAGTCTGGATAACACTCATCAAGCCATTTTTTTGTATCGGCGGCACTTTTTTTCATCAAAAAGTAGTGTTTCATCAACACACGAAATTCCTTTTTTTCCATTTTTTCACAATAACAAAAGTAGCTTCACTCAAAATGCAATATCTCACAAACTAATAATCAGACAGCTGTCAAATTTATACACGTATCTTTTGAAGGTTGGTACTAACTGAAAATGGTATGGATTTAATTCTAGTGGCGCCCTCTCATAGAAACGATACGAACTTTTCAACCGATCTGATAATTACAAAGTTCTGAGCTTACTTGCACTCTACCAAGCCTTCGAAGTACCTAAACTTTGATGTGTGTTTTCGCGAAAACCACGGTTTTATAGCCTATTCACACGATACATGAAAATTGTTGAATGTATATACAAAGTTTTTAACTGTTTTTCAATTAATTAAAAACAACCTACATAAAACAGTTGGTCGTTTACATGTTGCAAAATATAAAAATAAACAGGTTTCCTGAATCAATTCCCTGCCTGCACGCGGTATCAAACGGCAACGGTGAACGATGTGTAAACATTGCAGCCTCCCGCGAAATGGTAGTTCGAAATACCTTCCCCCGCAAAGATATCGCCAAAGCCACCTGGAGATCACCTGATCGACATAGGGATAATCAAATCGACCACGTTCTCATCGACGGGCGATTCTTCTCGACGTTATCAATGTCCGCACTTACCGCAGTGCCAACATTGATTCTGCCACTACCTTGTCGCGGTTTGTATGCACTCAAAACTATCGACGGTGCACAACACTCGTCGCACAGGAACGCCGGGACTCAATCTTGAGCAGCTACGTAGCGTTCGTAATGCAAAGGAATACGCGTAACAACTGGAGCAAGTGCTATCAACGGAAGAGCAGCTTGGTGCGGCGACTCTTGAAAACGGCTGGAGGAATATAAGGTCCGCCGTGAGTAGTACTGCTTCAACCGTACTAGGTACGAGGTTATCGAATCGAGGAAACGACTGGTTTGACGGCGAATGTCAGCAGTTGGTCGAATAGAAGAATGCAGTAAGAGCGAGAATGCTGTAACACCGTACGAGAGCGAACGAGGAACGATACAGACAGGCAGAACATGGTTTTCCGGAGGAAAAAACGCCACCAGGAAGACTAAGATCGCGAAGCGATGGAACAGCTGTAACCCGCGAATGACACACGAAAATTCTATGAGAAGGTGAACCGCTCACGTAGGGGCTACACGCCACAGGCCGAAATGTGCGGAGATATCAGTGGTAACCTTCTAACGAACGGAAATGTGGTGATTGAAAGATGGGAGCAGTACTATAACGAGCATCTGAATGGCGAAGCACTAGATACAGAGAACGACACAGGAATCAATCTGGGTGCATGCTCAGCCTCAGCATCTATCATTAATATCTAAGGAATTTACTGGAGCCCGCGCCACTACGGATCATATATTCGCGATAAGACAAGTACTCCAGAAGTGTCGTGAATACAATGTACCCACGCATCACCTATTCATTGACTTCAAAGCGGCATACGACACAATCGATCGAGAACAGCTATGGCAGATCATGCACGAATACGGTTTCCCGGATAAACTGACACGATTAGTCAAAGCAACGATGGATAGAGTGATGTGCTACGTCCGAGTATCTGGGACGCTCTCGAGTCCCTTCGAATCTCGAAGAGGGATACAGCATGGTGATGGACTCTCTTATATTTTGTTCAATATTGCCTTAGAAAATGTGATTCGAAGAGCGAGGATCGACACGAGTTGCACGATCTTCCGAAAGTCCGTACAATTTTTTGGCTTCGCTGATGACTAAATAACCTTTTACGAATACATTTACAATACACATTATTAGAATATTTTTGATTTTATTCAATTCGAAATACATTTAGCTCATTGTAAACTTTCTAATGTCAAACAAGATTCAAAAATACAAAATGAGCATCGCCAGGGAAGATTAGATGAATGACTCTATTTTTAGATTCACAGAAAGGTGAGTTTGAACAAAAACGTGTTAATAGTTGTGTGGTTATTTGTGCACCGTTGAGGTCAGATCGCCACTCTCCGTGTGGGGTACGTCCGCCATGTTGTTTGAGTGAGTGAGTCGTTAACCGTTTGTTACAAAGTCCTCTGATTATTTTCAGTATATGTCTAAATGTTATTTGTACTGTCACGTTTTTAAATGTTAATAAAAGGGTTTATTGTTAGTAGAGTTAGACAAAAAAATTTTTTTTTCAAATTGTTAGATTATATGTTATTTGAAAAACTAGGATTAATAGGGTTAAATCAATAAAAACACACAATTGTCAACACACTCTAACAACACAGTGGGTACGAATAAACACCGAAGCGTATAACAGAAAATGCAAGGGGGAGGAAAGCTTTTCTACGGCTGATGAAGTACGATTGCGCGGCACACTAACTGTTCGCGCCTGGAAGGAGGTGAAAACAACCGCCAATTTTCAGTGAACAGGAAGAAGAAGAGCAATCGAACCCAGAGCAACGGTTCAGAATTAATCTGGCGTTCGTGTGCTGAGGTTCAGTAGAACAGTACATAGTAAATAGTTTGAACATTGTGGTATTTTGTCAAATTATGAGGTGTGACAATAATTCGTTCAGGACCATTTTTTTTGGTGTGTTAAATTGATCGCCTTGGACTGAAGGAAAATCCTCTCAAGGTAGCACACGATTCGGCCTAGTGAGCCCTGAATGCTTACTACGTCTAACCACAAACGAATTTCCAGACATGACAGTCACGATCTATTTTTGGTGCACATCTACGGTCCTCCGTGAAACTAGCACCAATGGTGATAAATTGGTTGCACTGCTGAGTTCCCATCATCGCATTCATAATGCAAATGTCAAACCGTGAGAACCCTTTCGATGCGTTAGCTCATTTGTATATATTGAGATTTCATGGCACACTTTGGTCGAAATGATAACAATGCAATTAATCTCGCGCTCCACCAAGCGGTGAGTTCGTGTCATTTTAGAAGGTACCGGGAACGGACCAGATTTTTTTTTAATATTTGTAAGCACATACATGTCTTTATTATTTATCTTTGGTCTAACCCTACACTACTACGTCTAACACTACATCATCCAACCAATTTCGACCAGCCGGAATTCTACGCCAGCCATAGTTCCCGTACAATGGCACCGTCCGTAGCAGCCACGCGAGCGCTCGCAGGACCGTCCCGATTCGCCTAACAGCAGCAGTGGTACGTGCAAGTAAAACCCCACGGCACTCACATACACTCACACTTACAGATTAAAAAGTAAAATGAAGTAAATCAAATAATTCCGTTTTGTTAGTCCAAATACATTTCATTTTTTTTCACAACCCATATTCAGACATCTGACAGTCACTACACAAGTTGTTCGCGAAGCCCTTCTGTGTACCCAGTAGTAAGCCGACCCTGAGACCCAGCTCGAGGGGTCTCTTGCTATTGAGCTTTTCCGGGATACACAGTAGAATAGTTACAACACAGAAAAATTACAGACATGACAGTGACTATCTTTTTTTGGGCACATCGCCCATCCTCCGTGAAACTGGTAACAATGATAATAAACTGGTTGCCCTGCTGAGTTCCCATTACCATAAGGTTTTTTACCGCCACTGCCAACCTCAATCGGATGAACATATTTTGACAGTTCAGCGGTACTATTTTTAAAAAGATTTTTTTGTTTGTTGACATAAGGATGAGACCGTGCACGGTCCATAGCGCCTAAGTAGAGTTTCAAAACATTTGTTAACGATTCGATACGGTTCGTTAGAAAGATTTATTAAAAAAAGTGGCTAGCTGTGAAGAGTAAAGATGACTGTTTGAGATGTGTTCCTTGATTTTGTTTAAGCTTGTATGTAAGCAGTACCGCTGAACTGTCAAAGATGAATTCTTGTTCATTTGTGACGTCACGGTGAAAAATCTAATATTCAAAATGCAAATGTCAAACCGTGAGGGCCCTTCTGATTTGTTAAATTGTTTGTAAATATTGAAATTTGATATTACATTTGAATTATGTTTTTTATATTATCGGTACGATGATTTTATTCGTCTCACATATGTTTAAATTTAAGTGGACGATTTACACTTGTTGCGCATTATACAAGTAGCAGTTAAGTGAAAGCTAGAATGTAACCTATACTGCCATTGAGTATAGCTACAATTAATACAGTGAGCACTGAAGAACTTCGGAAAGCTCGGGGTTCAACTTGTTTGTTTCTAGTTCTAAGAGCAGATTTTCAAAATTTCGACATGTTACTTACTACTTGACGAAATTTTTCCAATTTGAAGAGAATCGACACTTTTTGAAAAACTCAAATATGGTTTTAAGGGTATTTGCGGAACGTAAATATAATGAGTGCCTCTTAAAAAGGAAGTTTTATTCGAAGTTGATAGAATTTTTCTGAAAACGATACTTCTTGAGGAAGGGGAGGGGGTGGATAAAGCAAAGGTCTCATTCAAGGGGGTTTCAACGTTCAAATTGTTTATATGATCGACAATAACAACTCAAATAGATTGCAGGACCATCGGAGACAATCAATGTTTCGTATGACCTTGCACGAAATATTGATTGGAAATGCTACACAAATTCGATATCTGAGAAACTAGAAACAGCACAAGAACCCGTTTTTGCTGGCTTGATTCTCGAAACCGCGACTCGAGCTCAGACGACCCGGCGCGAAAACTAACATCCGTCCTCCCAACCCTTGGTGGGACAAAGAGTGCTCATCACTAAACTTAATCAAAGCAAAAAAAACGCGGTTACTGGCGCCAGTTTGTTGACGGATTAACCAAAGAAACATCGATGAGTACTCTTTGTAACACAGCTCGACGAATGCGCAGAAAAACACATGAACGAAAGCGAGGAATATTCTAATCGCTGGATATTCGATTTCGCTAAGAAAGTGTGTTCTGACTCTGTTCCGGAACAGACGATCATGCGCGTCGCCTCATCAAACAGAAACAAAACACCTTTTTTGATGGTAGAGCTCTCACTTGCGCTATGGTCAAGTAACAATAAAGCTCCGAGGTTAGACAAAATCAAATTCAATTTGTTGAAAAATTTGCCTGATTCTGCCAAAAAGCGCGTATTAAATTTATTCAATAGGCTTCTTGAGGATAATATTGTCCCACATGACTGGAGACAAGTAAGAGTTATCGCCATTCAAAAACCAGGGAAATCAGCCTCCGATCACAATTCGTATCGACCGATTGCTATGCTTTCCTGTATCCGGATATTGTTCGAAAAAATGATTCTGTTTCGTCTAGACAATTGGGTCGAGACAAATGACTTATTTTCAGATACACAATTTGGTTTCCGCAGATGCAAAGGAACGAACGATTGTCTTGCGTTGCTTTCAACAGAAATTCAAATGGCATTTGCTCGGAAAGAACAAAAGGCATCACTTTTCTTAGACATCAAGGGGGCTTTTGACTCAGTTTCCATAAACATCCTATCTTAGAAGTTGAATCAGCATGGTCTTTCGCCAATTTTGAATTACTTTTTGTATAATCTATTGTCCGAGAAATACATGTATTTCGCGCATGGTGATTTGTCGACAATACGATTCAGTTACATAAGTCTTCCTCAGGGCTTATGCTTAAGCCCCCTTTTATATAATTTTTACGTAAATAACATTGATGAATGTTCAATACATCTTACACGCTAAGACAACTTGCTGATGACAGCGTAGTGTCTACTATAGGACTCAAAGCTGCCGATCTGCGAGGACCATTGCAAGATACCCTCGATAACATGTCGACAAGGGCTCTTCAAATGGGTATCGAATTCTCTACGGAGAAAACTGAGCTGGTTGTATTTTCAAGGAAGCGAGAACCAGCACAATTACAGCTACAACTAAGGGGTGAAACCATAGCTCAGATCTTCACATTTAAATATCTCGAGGTCTGATTCGACTCCAGAGGCACCTGGAGATGTCACATTAGGCATCCGAAACATCAATGCCAGCAGAGAATCAATTTTCTTCGCACAATAACCGGAACTTGATGGGGTACCCAGGAGACCTGATCAGGCTTTACCAAACAACGATATTGTCCGTAATGGAATATGGATGCTTCTGTTTCCGGTCCGCCGCGAGCACCCATTTCATTAGACTGGAAAGAATTCAGTATCGTTGTTTGCGTATTGACTTAGGTTGCATGCAGTCGACTCATACGATGAGTCTCGAAGTGCTCGAGGGCGTCTTACCGATGGAAAATCGATTCTGGGATCTCTCATATCGATTACTAATCCGAATGGATATCTTGAATCCGATGGTGATTGAAAATTTCGAAAGACTTGTCGAGCTCAATTCTCAGACCCGTTTTATGTCCTTGTATTTTGATTACATGACTCAAAATATTATTTTTTCTTCGTTTATTTCAAACCGTGCTCATTTCTTGAATACTTCTGATTCTACTGTGCTTTTTGACACATCCATGAGGGAAGAGATTCGTGGCATTCCGAATCACGTGCGACCTCAAGTGGCCCCGAATATCTTTTATAATAAATTTAAAACAGTCAACTGTGAAAAGATGTTTTACACTGACGGATCAAACATCAACACACAGGCCACAGGCTTCGGCATCTTCAATCAAAACATTACGCTTCGTACAAACTCAGTGATCCGGCTTCAGTTTACATCGCAGAGTTAGCTGATATTCAGTACACTCTCGAGATCATTGAAACCTTGCCCAAAGACCATTACTTCATTGTCACGGACAGTCTAAGCTCAATAGAAGCTCTCCGGGTAATGAAGCCAGGAAAGTATCCCTCATATTTCCTGGGGAAAATACGGGAACACTTGAGAACTTTATCTGGACGGTCTTATTTAATATCGTTAGTCTAGGTCCCTTTGTATTGTTCCATTCCGGATAATGAAAAGGCAGATTCATTGGCTAAGGTGGGAGCATTAGAAGGTGATATTTATGAAAGACCAATCTGCTTTAATGATTTTTTCAATATCTCTCGTCAGAAAACTCTCGAAAGTTGGCAAACTTCTTGGAGCAATGGCGATCTGGGACGATGGCTACATTCCATTATTCCTAGGGTATCGATAAAACCTTGGTTCAAGGGGATGAACGTGAGTCGTGATTTCATTCGCGTTATGTCACGGCTCATGCCAAATCACTATACATTCAACGCACATCTCCGGGGTATCGGGATCGTGGAGAACGGGCTCTGCACCTGTGGCGACGGTTATCAGGACATCGAGCATGTCGTGTGGTCGTGCGTAGAGTATCGCGACGCCAGGTCGAAGCTACTGGAATCCCTTAGGGTACGAGGTAGACCGCCTGAGGTTTCGGTTCGGGATGTGTTGGCGAGTCGGGATGGTATATATAAATTATGCCGTGTACTATCGCGGTTTGAATAAAAAAAAACCCTTCTTAATCCACCTAGTGGTGTGATAATGCCTTTCTCTTCTTTCATAACAGTCTCATGAAAATATATTTCTTTTAATAATTTTTATTACTTATATTATATTTTGTTACTATTACTATATTACTATATTTTATTACTTTTATTAAATATGTTCGGATACTAATTTTGACACCAATTGAATCAGATTGATTCGAGTAGTTCACTAAAGCATGCTTCAGTGTTTATGTCACACAGTCAGCATCATTTTCCAAACTTGTGCTTGACATTCGCGTTGCCTATTTTTATGAGAACAGTGATGCTAATCTAAAAAAACCCTTCTTAGTCCACTTAGTGGAATTTTCATATATCTTGAAAAATCACCATAGGGGGGAGTACATGAAATTTTCGAAATCGAAAAAAAATTTTGATACCAAAAGGCTAAGAATTGCATGAAACGTCGAGATTTAGTGGGACTACGTCCCAAAAAGTCGACTTTTTCAAAAAAAAATTTTCTTTTAGATGACACTAAATTTCGATGTTTCATGCAGTTTTAAGAGTTTCGGCATCAAAAAAAATTTTCGATTTTGGAAATTTCATGTACTCCCCCCTATGGTGCTTTTTCAAGATCGAAAATTGTCAAACCTATACCACCGGGCAGCACCCCTTACCCATGTCCGATTTAGCTCAAATTTTGCATGAAGGCTTTTTTCGATGTGCTTAAACTTTTGAGCACTAGAGCTTAACGAAAATAGAGGTGATCCCAAAATTTTGGCACGCTTATATATAAGAGCGGAAAAAATCAACGTGTTTTGTCGGTTACGTCACATATACCATCATATATCTGGAACCAAAAGTCACAACCATTTGATCTTCGAACTAGATCAATGGCCCAACAGTAGCTTTCAAACGAGCCCAAGTTTGTTGAAATCGGTTCAGCCATCTCTGAGAAAATTGAGCGCATTGAAATAGAACGCTTTTTGTCGGTTACGTCACTTATACAATCATATCTCCGGAACCAAAAGTCACAGCCATTTGATCTTCGAACTTGATCAATGGCCTGACCGTAGCTTTAAAACGAGCCCAAGTTTGTTGAAAAAGGTTCAGCCATCTCTGAGAAAATTGAGCGCGTTCAAATATCTTCGAAAAGTGCACACACATACACACACACACACACACACACACACACAAACACACACACAGACACAGACATTTTCCGATCTCGTCGAACTGAGTTGAATGGTATATAACACTATGGGTCTTCGAGGCTCCGTTCGAAAGTCGGTTTTTCCAGCAATTCTAATACCTTTCTATAGAGAAAGGCAAAACTTTATTTCACTTAATTTTCGGTTACATGGATTCGCTTACGTATCTCACTCAAGACTGACTAAAATTCCTATCGCTAAACCTTTTGTTAATTTGGATTTGACAATTCAGCAAAGTTCGATATCGTCGATCGGCCACGTTGTCTTCGATGTCGTGTGGTTGGCGGCTGGAATGGTTGCTATGTCGGGTTTACCCCGTGTCAGCATTTTCCTTGCTGCGTTGGTCGGCGGACTCTCGGCTGTCGCTATGTTGAACTATGGGTTCTTTTCTGTTGGCGTTGCTGTTCCGGATCCGGTATTTCGTGTGGTTGTGCGTAGAGTATCGCGAGCTACTGGAATCCCTTAGGGCACGAGGTTTCGGTTCGGGATGTATTGGCGAGTCGGGATGGTATATATATATGTATATATGTATATATATATATATATATATATATATATATATATATATATATATATATATATATATATATATATATATATATATATATATATATATATATATATATATATATATATATATATATATATATATATATATATATATATATATGCTTCTCATATACCAGTACCTCAAACACATTGATATACAAGTGTAATGTGTAATTCCTCGCTCAGAAAGTATAATCTCCACCTACAGGTTCGACACTAACATCCGCCCGATTCTCTCGATCCTCGTCCCTGTCCACCATCTTCATTGGAACTAACAATATCTATTTTTGTTACTAACTTTCTCGTTCCCCCTTCCCCTGTCTCTTCACCATCTCAATGCAACTAATTATATCTCTGTCGTTTTTAGACATCTTGTTCCAACAACCCCGTTTTAGTCCCGTTTTCCACAATATTTATTTCTTTCTCTTTCGTAACATCACCATCATCGTCCACGGAAGACCGCTCCAGTCGAAAACCAACATGTGGGCCACCCGCCGGGCCTTCGTAGCCTGAGGGTGTTTCCCACGGACCTACGCGGACCGAAGGATGCGGCCAACATAGATATTTACCAACGCCATCTGGAAGAATGAATGCCCAGGTAGGAAGGGAAGCAATGTACCGACCGGTCAACATTGCGGCCTCCCGAGGAATGGTAGTCAACACCTTCTTTCCCCGCAGTATATCCACAAAGCTACCTGGAGATCACCTGACCAACAGACCGAAAACCGAAAATTTTTCTTGGACATCAACAATGTTCGCACCTACCGCAGTGCGAATATAGATTCGGACCACTACTTGGTTGCTGTATGCATGTGCTCAAAACTTTCGACGGTGGCTACCAAACGTCGAAACCGAACGTCGCGGTTTAACAGAAGAGGGAAGACAGAGATCGCGAAGCGATGGAACAGCTGTTCCGTGCTAATGACACAAGGAATTTCTACGAGAACGCGAACCGTTCGCGCAGAGGCCATGTGCCACAGGCCGATATGTGCAAGGACACCAACGGAGATCTTCTCACGAACGACTATGCGGTGATCGAGAAGTGGTGGCAGTATTTCGACGAGTACCTCAATGGCGTTGTGGCGGAATACGAAAGTGGCGGCGCGGTAACGAACTTGGGAACGCGTGCGGAGGACGATAGACTGTCGGTCTTAGACCTCCAAGAAGTCGAGGAGGTGGTAAGCCGGTTGAAAAATAATAAGGCCGCAGGCGTTGACCAACTACCAAGCGAGCTACTAAAACACGGTGGTAATGCATTAGTGAAAGCACTGCACTGGGTCGTTACCAAGATCTGGGAGGACGAGATTTTACCGGAGAAATGGATGGAAGGAATCGTGTGTCCCATCTACAAAAAGGGCGATAAGCTGGATTGCTGCAATTACCGCTCGATAACTCTGCTGAACGCCGCCTACAAGGTACTCTCCCAAATCTTATGCCGTCGACTTTCACCGATTGTAAACGAATTCGTGGGACAACATCAGGCAGGATTTATGGGCGAACGCGCTACCACGGACCAAGTGTTCGCTATCCGCCAGGTGTTGCAAAATTGCCGCAAATACAATGCCCACACATCACTTATTCATCGATTTCAAATCAGCCTACGACACAATCGATCGAGAACAGTGTCGTAACACTGCATGTTTGCGATACTTCCTGTCCGATGTGTCTTGTCCAAACGTCGCCAATCGAATGAGGCGTCTGTCTATCATCGTCCTCTTAAATAGGTACACCGATTCAAGCCAAGTATACGAGCCTCTATGTATAAGTGAGTTCAAAGTAACGAAATGCATTGAGGTAGTTTGGGCGGCACACAGTGTTGGCAGAATGATTAGTTTTATTTGATGCTAAAGTCTGATTTTATTATTATTATTTTTATTTTTATTTTTTTTATTATACTATTGTTATTATTACAACTGTTATTATTACTATTAAGTATTATCCACTACAAACAGCTATGGAAAATCATGCACGACTACGGATTCCCGGACAAACTGATACGATTGGTCAAGGCTACGATGGATCGAGTGATGTGCGTTGTTCGAGTATCGGAGATAAACTCGAGTCCCTTCGAAACTCGCAGAGGGCTACGGCAAGGTGTCTGCTATTCTGTCTGCCTTTCGTGTCTGCTATTCAACATTGCTTTGGAGGGTGTGATAAGAAGAGCGAGGATAGACATGAGTGGCACGATTTTCAGAAAGTCCGTCCAGCTACTTGGTTTCGCTGATGATATTGATAGTATAGCACGCAACTTTGAGAAGATGGAAGATACGTACATCGGACTAAAAGCTGAGACCAAGCGGATCGGATGTGTCAAAGACACAGTACATGAAAGACAGGGGCTCGAGAGAAGATAACGTCAGTCACCCATCACGAGTTAACTATCTACAAAACGCTGATTAGACCGGTTATCCTCTACGGGCACGAGTTCTGGACAATGCTTGCGGAGGATCAATGCGCACTAGGTGTTTTTGAACGGAAGGTGTTGCGAACCATCTTCGGCGGAGTGCGGATGGAAGACGGTACGTAGAGGAGGCGAACGAACCATGAACTGCACCAGTTGCTGGGAGGACCAACCCTCGTCCAAACGGCCAAGGTCGGGCGGTTACGGTGGGCCGGGCATGTTGTTAGAATGTCGGAGAACAACCCGGTTAAAATGATTCTCGATAATGATCCGACCGGTATAAGAAGAAGAGGCGCGCAGCGGGCAAGATGGATGAGGACGACCTGCGGACCCTTCGCAGCTACCGAGGCTGGCGGCGAACAGCCATGAACCGAGTTGAATGGAGACGCCTCCTGTATACAGCAGAGACCCGCGTGGTCTACGACTAAAAGAGTGAGTAAGTAAGTGTCCGAACATGGGAAGTGTAAGGAAAAATTGATCGGGTTCGTTCGAAAAATTAGTACTTCTTTACGAGTACAGTATATTCCTAGCAACTAAGTTCACAGGTTCACAAAAATATTCACAAGAGAGAGGGTAGTATTCTCAACATTGATCTGAATTGACGAAGAAATCATATAATCAATGTGCATTTTTTATGTAAATTGTGAAAACTCTCGACACAGGGTGATGGAAATAAGTTTGTGACATCATTTGTATTAACTGAATCATTATTTTATAGGTTCTCCTCCCCGGTGAACGACCAAAATGGTTAAAGCAGAGGTAAAATATATGATATAAAAAGTTATTTTATATCGCGAATGTAGCCTTTTGTTATAAAATAATCATAATTAGATAGAATCTCTTGAGCGATTGCGTGGAAATAACGATGTCATGAGAATTTTTATAATGGGGAGCAAGTAGCAAGTGTTTATAATCATGGAAGCCTCAGGTATTGTAGATCGGATGTAAACTGAAACATTAATTCAAGTACGTTACTAACATATATACTTTTTGGAACTCAGAGGTTACTAAGAGCAAATTCAGCAGTTAAAAGTTCTATATGGAAAATCTATAATAGAACAGAAACTGGAACAAACGTGTCCCCAGCAAGCCGTTTTAGTTTTATTTATTCGACCAGTTCTTCTGTCAAATTTTAAACTGGTCTACGATGCCGTTCTATTTTTTGTATATTTGAAACACGAGTAAAACACTGCTGGGGCTGCCAGTTTTTCTTGTTATAAAATCCAGATTTCAATTTTGTAACTGATATAAATTATGCATCTAGAACTAGAACACTACTGAATATGCCCTAAGAAGGTATTTATAGAATGAAATGTGTTTTAAATGTTCCTAACTAAAGGGTTCAAACATAAAGCTGACACTATTTGTCGAGAATACCGTGAAAATTATGATTATTGTGAGATCTGAGATGGGACACTGATCATTCGCCATCTAAACATGAACGGAATATTGTTCAATCGGGTTGCCGTCTAAGTTGTGTTTCATTACAATCAGAGTATTTCAACGGGCAGAACAATTGCTAGAT
Organism: Malaya genurostris; assembly: GCF_030247185.1. Taxonomy (NCBI): domain Eukaryota; kingdom Metazoa; phylum Arthropoda; class Insecta; order Diptera; family Culicidae; genus Malaya; species Malaya genurostris. Next base: position 28,527,316 of record NC_080572.1, on the reverse strand, counting down.
TTTTTTTCGGACTTCCCTTCATGAAATATTTCCGAGCCACGCCGGATAATTCAGCTAGTCTATAAATATAAGCAAAATTACAGCTAACGTTTCAGGCCTACGAGTAGCATGCCAGAGGTAGATTGTTGCTAGATAGTATACAAAATATGAAATCAAGCTTGGCGAAGAGAAGCTTAAATATCGAAATCCGTATCGCAAGTATGTACAAAGATGTAATTGTATACATTTGGGATATTGATGTTATTTCGTCGGCTATAAAACAAATACAAATCAAGACAAACAGAGTCTATATTCTAGGTTGGCGTGCTTGGTGTTGGTTCCTAATAAAGATCATTCTAAGCAGACTCTCATTCAATTGTGGATTCAAAAGTGTGACGATTGATTGAACTGTTTGATTGAAAATGTCGATCATTACAAATTTTGGTTCGAACAACCCCATGGATCCGATCCTTTTAGTTTTTTAGGCACGCTGGTTGATAAAATAAAAAAACCTTTTTCTCTGCCAAATCAGATATGTTGTTGAAATATAATTTTACTAAGGTATGGCATGGTTGGAAATGTAATGCCAGTTACATCAGAATATACATACAGAAGAAATCCATACATCAAAAAGGCCAGAAAAAAGTCAGTACTTTAATAATGTAAACTTTGCGTCCGCTTAGCGATTTAAGTTAAACTGCTTGGTGGGATGGACAGTTCAATTTAATATATTAATACACTGATGAGAACAAAAGGAAATGCGAGAGAAAATTCAATTACGAGTTAAAACAGCTCTTCAAATTTGGCTTCAGATATTTTAAATCGTAGATCTCGATTGTAAATGTAAATGAGAACAGGAAATAATAATAAAACAAAAGTTTTTAAAAACCAACTACCCGATCATCAAAGCAAAGCTTTGGCATAACATTCCTTCTGTGGAATATGGCTCATCTGTTTCAACAGATTTCGCAGCCGATTCATAGTGTACAGAATCATTGCGTGGCATTTACTATGATCCTACTGACACGAAGAATCTTTCCAGGTGGAGCTTTCCAGAATAACTGGCTTGAAAGACCAGTGCCCTATACATTGAACCGCTAACCCGGGTTAATCAAGCATTGAACCGCCAACCCGATCATCAAGCCATAATAACTTTTTAACAAGCCGTATCAAGGTACTCATTCTACAGATTTGAGATATTGTTTTATTTTTCAATGTATTGGGTACTAGAACTTTCCCGCGGTACCTTCATTATCGAGCAGCATCCAGCAGGGTGGTGTAACCTTTTCAAGCATCCCTACGGTATAATTGTTTTCTCAGCTTGAAATATTCTGATGCGATAATTGAAACATCAATAAGTAAAACAAGCCAATTTCTACCCTGATAATAAGTTTACTCTAGCAGTTACTTTGATGGACTTTCCCTGTATTACTGCTGATTTATAAGATCAAAGGAGAAAAAATGCTTCCTTTCACTCACTTGCCTAAGACAAAGTTGGAAATTTGCTGTCCAATTATAATATGGCTTCATTCTCAATAATTTATATTCATCGTAGCTCACAATACGTACATATGTTGGTGTAAGTGAAGAATCTGTTAAAGAAAACCGAGAATCCTTGAATCATTTCATTCGAATATTTCCTGTTAATTTTATAAACTTTCGTTTTTCCTCAGTTTTAATTAAATTTTTCCCTCGCTTGATGTCGAATCAAACTCAGTGTTAAACTGTTTAAAGCTAGTTTTGCAATTCAGTCTAAGGTCGCACCTAAGACAGTCAGAGGATGTTTCGGAGTCGTAACAAAACTGTTATTCTGAAGTATAATAGTAATCCCCTTCTAGTCAATTACGAGTCGAAAAAATGCATTGTTCACTACGTCGTTTTATAGGTTTAGTAACCAGTTTATCACCACTAAGCCTCGAGCGATGCAATAAATAAGATTCTTCTCGAAAGGGATGATAAACTCCACGACCATAAAACCAGACCCTGTCAGCTTGGAGCGAAATCAATCTTCAGTTCAACAACGCCATCGCACGGCATCACATTCAACATATCATGACAATTGTATGGGTACGCTGTTCTGCTATTTTGGCGCGCACGAATTTGACATTTCTCTCCCCTGCTTCTTTGTACGAGATTCGATGCGGACTCGCCTGAGGGCACCATGTTCGCAAAAAAGGATGTTGCCAATGATTTGTTCAGGAAATGTGGGAGCTGGATATCTTGTTAATATGATGTCTTTGATAAAACTAAACTTTCTCGACACATCCATCAACCATGTACACGTGGTGACATGCGTGTATATTTAGAATATCAACGGGAAGAGATCGGCGAGCGTTACAACCATTTGTGAATTTCAGAGAACAACGGAGAGCAGGGCAGGTTTTACATGACCAGAATGGAAAATTTAGCAACCGATTACTGTTGGAGGGTGCCTGGAATAGATGCAGATTTGAACGATTTTGTTCTCAGTATTTCAATGAACTTCAATTTGCAAACAATTCTACTGGGTGGAACCGGAAAAATTAGCTTTATCACAATGACTTCCATTTCGCTCGTTAATATTCATTATCATCATCAACATCATCTGTAAACCAACATTTCGGTGCAGGACGTAAAAATGACGATAAATCTGGTTTGCAGCATAATACATATTGTACGCAAGTTTCTACTAAGAAAATCCTTAATGTAATGTGAATGTGATCATCACCATATGAAAGATGAAGAAATACTGACGTATTTGTTTTGTATAATGAATCTTGTTAACGATATCTGCTATAATGTAGTAAATTAAAAATAATACATCGCATGTTCAATGCTACTTCGATATTTGAGTGTAGTACTTTATCAACAGAATGAAAAATTTACTAAACTTTCTCCATTTAAATTTCAAATTCCATACCATCATATATTGGCCTCAAAACTGTTCCAAATTGTAGAATATGTTAGTTTTGGGCGATACGAACTGTTTTTGGTTATTTTGGACACGTCGATTATTTCTAATCGCAGCTTTAAACGGGCAGAAAACTTATAAATTCTTTTTAATTGAGCTCAAAGTTCCACTACAAACTTATAATTTGTAGTTCATTATAATTGATGGTTGAATGCACCGAGTTTCACTATATCAGTTCTTATACAGACGCTGCAATATAAGTATCAACCGATCGAGAATATTTTCCCACATTTCCTACACAATTTCAAGAACAGCTTGTTAAAAAACTAAGAATGTGCGAAAGAAAAAATCTGAATCTGTATAAAAATAACGATGGTTGACTGAACGACAAGTGCCGCTTTAGGAAGTAAATCTACGTCCGTCGAATGCATACGAAGAGAAATAACCGTGCTCGAATAGGTGCTAGAATCATTGGCTACCGTTATTTCACCATACTCTGGTACGGCCATGGACAGTAAATCGTGGAATGAGAGCTCTGGACAGAGAAGTGTGAGACACGCTGAAACTGTATCAGTAGTAGCATCATCAGTGTTAGTCATGTTTCGCTGCTTCAGCCCATGTTAGAGAGGATCCTTCACCCACAAGAAGTATTTTTTCCAGCCACAGTGTAAGAGATTGCGAACCAGCGAATAACTGAGGCAACACTCGATTGTGGAAAGGTGCACAATAGGAAGTACCGAACGAAGCAAGAGGAACTGTTGAATATAGGGGAAAATAAATGAAATGGTTTCTTATTGAGAAAACATTCCAGTGAAAACGATATTTTAATGCTCTATTTGTATCTCACAACTGATTCGTACAAGAAAAATCTTACTTTATCTTAAAATTACTGAGTTTGTTAGAGAAATATGAAAAATGATAAAAAATTTAAATAAAATTGGATTATTTTGAGTTAAGGTCAAAGTTAAAATTAAGAAAAAAACATTTCACTTATAATCTGAATCGCTGTCTGGCTCAGGAAAACAATTCACGCATGTGAAAATATTGTCGCTTGTGCGCACACAATCTGGGTTAGCTCGGTGGAAGCATCGAATGCAAACTTTGTAGCGCTAATTATTGAGTAATATATCCTAGCGAAGCGCCGAAACAGCAGTCAATTTCAACTTTCCTTTCTCAAGTTGTGCTTTTTTGCGCTTATAAGCACAAACGATTTTACCGAAAACAACTCAATTCTATTTGTATGAGTACGATGTGAACATCGAATGCGCTTTAGAAACATCTACACGGAACCACCCGCGATCCCATTTCAACCAGAATATTAGTTGATTTTCTGAATTCGATTGGTTAAAATTTTGTACAACTAATCGATTGTTGTTTTAACTAAACTGTCATTTTTGTTTTTCGATTAGCAGAAACGATGGTTGAAACAACTAATTTAACTGTTTGAAAAAAAATGCTGTCAATTAGTGAGGACACATACCTTTCACTTTCAACAAATATTTTAGTTGAAATAACTGGTGTTGTTATTGAAACAAAATTCTGTTAGTTGAAAAATAAATCGGTTTTATTTGTTTGTTTGTTTTGAGATCAGTAAAGATCTAAATTCTAAAAAAAATACTTCTGATTCGATCAGAAATGATTGATGTAGAAAAACTTTTTTAATCAGCAAAAGTGCCCGGAGGGGCGAGTAAATTAGCGAAATTATTAAATTTACCTAAAATGATGCCTTCAAACGGTTGAACTAAAGTTATGCACTGATAATTTTAGTCAATTTATATGAGCTTGTGTGTATCAACCGCTGGGAATTTGAATTTTGCGACGGCAATTCAAACGCGCCATTCAATCGCAGCGCGTTCTGTGCGTTTGAAACCCTTCGCTCCTGTTACTTTTATAAATTAAATTCATGTCAAAAAGCGTTTCATTGCTAATGCATGAACATCATCATCGGAAACAAACAGCTGGAAGTAAAACAGTCTGCTGGAAGTAAATAATGATCGAATTTGAAGCATAAAATTTTTGCGCATACCTGAAAGATTACGAAATGATCATTCATTAACATTTTCTAATTTGTCACCAAATCTCTTTCATCTCAAACGAGGTTAACTTTATCACAACACCGCTGTTAGATAAACACTTGTTATCATAAAATTCTCAAATCGAATGAACACAATTTCACTAAACGCTTTAACCATCGATGTTGTTTTCATTGACATTTTGAAGCGACGCGAACAGATTTCATCTAAAAAAGTTGTTGATTTTGCATTGCAATTATTGTTTTGCTTTCAACTGTCTCCGGCATTTGACAGCATTCAAAACAACATATTTTTCAACTACTTGAATATATGCAAATCAAAAACCATTTTGGTTGAATCAAAACGAAATTAGTTAAATCAACTATCGCAAAAATCAAAAACTGCGATATGGCAATTTTATGATCGAAGGGTTCTCCGTGTAGAAACGTTGTCGGTAATATCGTACCCAAAAATAGTGTAAAGCTTCTTAAAATTAACCATTTTTCATGAAAAATCAACGGCTAAGACCGAATCTAGTTATCATTTTTGCACAACCGCTCCCCTCTCAATTTTATCAAACTTAACTTCAAATGGAAGGTCTCATGGTCCCAGTAAAGAAACGAAAAACGTGAAAAAATTTCTTAGTTGGCCTCGAAACTACTTCAATGGGTAACTATTATCAGTAGACAACCAAACAAATCGATTCCGGAAACACCGGAAATAGTGGTCATATATTAAAAAATGGATCTTACTCACTTTGCTCAGCGATGGTTTGACCGATTTTCACAAACTTTTGTTTAAATGAAAGGATTTATGGTCCCATATTGAATTCTAAAATTTATTTCTAATTTAAAAATTATTAGTTTTTAATTTTAATTTCCTGTATATATATATATATATATATATATATATATATATATATATATATATATATATATATATATATATATATATATATATATATATATATATATATATATATATATATATATATATATATATATATATATATCATTAATTTATAATGATTAATTTATTGCTTTAACCTAATAACGGGTTAAACTTGCCTCAAAACTATTCCAATACTGTAGTCATTGTCAGTAGACTGCCAAACAAATTAATTTCAGTTTTCCTGGTTCCCGGTTTACGATTAACGGCCTGAGATTGTAGCCAGGGAATCAAAAAAGATCCCAGTCACCTTTCTCGAACCAACTTCAATTGTATCGGTTCCCGGATTCAGGGTACGTAAGTACCTGCAGTAGTGGAACTCACTTCTTTTTCTAAGAGATGGTCTAACCGACCTTTACACTGTTTTACTCTGTAGGTTATACCAGTTTATGAACAAACTTTTTTGTTTGTTCATAAAAAAGAAAATTGTATCATTTTGTATTTTTTTCGTGGAAAAATAATTAGAAATAAGTCGGTAAAGAAGCATTTTTGAAGACGCTTCTTAAAACTCATGATTTGCGGTGTCCATTGTATCTCAGCGCAGACTAATCAGAAGTGACCAAATCAAAGCAGCATAGTTAGAGCAGAAGTCTTTCTAGACCCCAACGTTTCTGTTTGTTTTTTGTTTTAATTTTTTTGAATTTTTGGTGGTTGTTTGAATTCAAAAGTACGATTTTTCACGAAAAAATCGGCCATTTTATTGTTGTAAAACCTCCCCATAGTAACAAACAACGAAAAGGAAAACGTTGGGGTTTGGTTTTTTATATGTAGAAAGTGTGTGCAAAATTTAAAAAAAATTGGTGCAGTAGTTTTTGAATGACGATGGACACGGACTTTCAAAACCTGCTTTCGAGAAAAAAGGTTAGGTACATAAGCAATCTTCATTAACATGATTTTTTAAGCTTTGGGTCCCTCCCGAAATGAAATCCTGGGTACGGGCCTGGACTGCGCACTATTATCTTACCTTTGCGCACTATTAGAAAAAAAGCACGACCATTTTGTGGCTTTCATATGCGTAAGCAACACAATAATTGTAATCGTTCATTTGAGGATATTGTAAAGCAAGACGTGTTTACTCATTTCTGTGAGCAAAGAAAAAAGGTCTCGAAACTTTCAAACGCTCTGTCGAAACCAAAGACATCATATTAACAAGATATCCAGCTCTCATATTTTTCGAACAAATCGTTGGCCACATCCTTTTTGGCGAGCATGGCGTCCGCATCAAATCTCGTACATAGAAGTAGAGGAGAGGAATGTCAAATTCGTGCGCGTCAAAATAGCAGCACTACGCTCCATACAATTAACATGATATGTTGAATGTGATGTCGTGCGATGGCGTTGCTGAACTGAAAATTGATTTCGCTTCAAGCGAACAGGGTCTGGTCGAAACTGTGAACCTGTCATTTCTGGTAAGATAATTATAGTTTATTATTGGGCCCACGTATAGGGCATGTAGTGTTCAAATTATTCCGATTTATTGGTGATTTTCGCTCTATCTACCCCGAGTACAAATTCAATCAGAGATCACACGATTATTGAGTTCTAAAATATAGAACTTGACGAGGACGAAACGCTGAAGAATGAATACTGAAGCTGGCAGAGCACATTTTCCTGTTTTCAAACTGATTAGTGAACATTTTCAAAATTTCTTACAATGCAATTAGCGTATGTACTATACCGTTCGTGGGCTCCATCCATAGTTGCTGCGACTGCTCTTGAAAAGGAAACATAACTATTTGTCATGCTGCTGCTTGGATTTAAGCTGTACTCGTTAATTATATTTGAATGCAGTTGCACTGTACCTAGAAAGCCGTAACGCTAACGTAGGATGTGTACCTTCTAGCTATGGAAACTAATTATACTAGATCTTGGTGGTATAGTTTCGAAATTTAACGATGTTATGCAATTACTCACTGTATGAGTTTTGTATACGATTTAAAATGGATCCTATTCTATCATTGATTTAGTGCACATCTTTTTTTTCAAATCAAATCATATTATAGGAAACAACTAATGATATTCCTATTTCTACGTAGCCATGAAACCGTTCGTTTGATAATGGTTTAATCAATGATTTGATTTTCAAATAAGATAAAATGAATTTCAAATGCCTTTATCAAGGGATAGAGAAGACCAATGGGCTGATAACTGTATATGTGCTTGCTTGCGTTATAGGCAAAAAATAAAACTTCACCGGTATGCTTTTGAGTTGTAGTTGAATCGACTTCCACACATTAAGAATGAAATGAATGAATGTGTGTATGTATGTATGTATGTATGTATGTATGTAACATTTCTTTGCACTCACTTTTCTCGGAGATGACTAAACCGATTTTCATGAACTTAGATTTAAATGAAAGGTCTTGTAACCCCTCATGAAGTTCCTGAATTTTATTCTAAAGAATGCTTTTTTACACTAGCTTTACGTGGCCGATTTAATCATATTTTTACCTTTTTTATAAATATAAAAAATAGGTATAGAATTCGCTCAAACTTTAGAAAAATTTTCCGAGGCCCGGAGGGCCGAATGTCATATACAAATCGATTCAGCTTAACGAACTGAACCAATGTCTGTGTGTATGTGTGTGTCTGTATGTGTGTTATCAACTAAGAGGTCGAGATCTCAGAGATTTTGAGTTATACGAAGTTTTATGTCAAAATTTTCAAATGTTTTTTGACAGTATCTGTCACAATTGACCTTGAAAACAGAATATATTTTCAGACTTTGATTCCACACGGTAATAGCTATCCAACAAGCTATAGATTGTTAAAATCCATCCATTTTTAACGGAGATATCGGAATTTTTGTGTAAGGGACTTTTTCCCCTATTCCAGCAGTAGATGTTTTGAGCGCTGTCTGGCAGAGAAATGCTAGGGAGCACCATAAAACACGATTTTTTATACTATTACGTACATTTGTTTCTAAGTACCCAAAAGACTGTGTACAGCATGATATTTTGCCTCGGACCGATTTTAGCACGGTTCGTTTTAGTCAACATAATCGTTCGAATATGCCATATGTAAACCAGATGTTGGCAGAACCGTGTAACTGTGTAACTCATTTTTCTCGTAGATGGCTGAACCGTTTTAAGATTCAAATGAAAAGTTTTAAGATTCTATAAAACATCTTGCTCTTCAGTCAGATCCAGTTCCCGGTTTCGGAGATACAAGGTGATTAGTATAAAAATGTCTATTTCACATAAATTAATCAGGTTTTTCGGGTTAGCAGATTTGGATAGTCGATAACCAAATGAACTTGTTCTATTTTTGGTTGTATTCAGTTTTCGTTTCGGAAGGCACCCAAAAATTTAATTCGCACTACGATTCCTCAAAGATGTCTACATTGATTTTCAAACATGGTTTCAACACACACTTCGAATACACGAGACTGTGAAGGTTACCTATGAGTAGATGGAAATATCTCCAATACATGATAAGCGGTGTTTAATAATAAAGCTGAATGTAGATGGTTTCCATCGTCGCACACTTCTTGCGTCGCTTCTTTTTAATCAGTGAGTGATCATGTAAGCGGGTGTTTGCGTGGGGTGTGTAAACCTGAAATGTTTGAATGGTAATACGCTACAGATTGAAAGTTCCTGTAAATAATGGCATAACAGTTCGGCTGAAAAGTTCGTATCGTTTAATAGAAACACACATTTTTTTGCCAAAATTCGTTTTTATTATTCAACATAATTGCCATCAGAGGCGATACAGCGATTATAGCGATCTTCCAACTTTTCGATACCATTTTTGTAGTACGATTTGTCCTTTGCCTCAAAATATGCCTCAGTTTCAGCGATTACCTCTTCATTGCTTCTAATTTTTTTTTACCAGCGAGCATTCTCTTGAGGTCTGAGGACAGGAAAAAGTCACTGGGGGCCAAATCTGGAGAATACGGTGGATGAGGGAGCAATTCGAAGCCCAATTCGTTCAATTTCAGCATGGTTTTCATCGACTTGTGACACGGTGCATTGTCTTGATGAAACAAAACTTTTTTCTTCTTCAAATGAGGCCGTTTTTTTAAATTTCGTCCTTCAAACGCTCCAATAACGCTATATAATAGTCACTGTTGATGGTTTTTCCCTTTTCAAGGTAGTCGATGAAAATTATACCATGCGAATCCCAAAATACAGACGCCATAACCTTACCGGCCGATTGTTGAGTCTTTCCACGCTTTGGGTTCGGTTCATCGCGTGCAGTCCACTCAGCTGACTGTCGATTGGACTCCGGAGTGAAGTGATGGAGCCATGTTTCGTCCATTGTTATATATCGACGAAAAAAAATCGGTTTTATTTCGATATAACAGCTCCAAACACTGCTCAGAATCATCAATTCGTTGTTGTTTTTGATCGATTGTGAGCTCACGCGGCACCCATTTTGCACAAAGCTTTCTCATATCCAAATATTCGTGTATAGTATGTCCAACACGTTCCTTTGATATCTTTAGGGTGTAAGCTATCTCGATCAACTTCACTTTACGGTCATTGAAAATCATTTTGTGGATTTTTTTCACGTTTTCATCGGTAACAGCCTCTTTTGGACGTCCACTGCGTTCATTGTCTTCGGTGCTCATATGACCAGTACGAAATTTTGCAAACCACTTACGAATTGTTGCTTCGCCCGGTGCAGAGTCTGAATAACACTCATCAAGCCATTTTTTGGTATCGGCGGCACTTTTTTTCATCAAAAAGTAGTGTTTCATCAACACACGAAATTCCTTTTTTTCCATTTTTCACAATAACAAAAGTAGCTTCACTCAAAATGCAATATCTCACAAACTAATAATCAGACAGCTGTCAAATTTATACACGTATCTTTTGAAGGTTGGTACTAACTGAAAATGGTATGGATTTAGTGGCGCCCTCTCATAGAAACGATACGAACTTTTCAGCCGATCTGTTACGTGATAAAGCATGATCGCAAATTGCCTAAAATAGCTACTTTGTCTAAATTGAGTGCTGAAAATTTCTTACAAGCTATTCGTGGAACATAGAATTCATTCTAATTTTTGTTCTTCTTTGTACTCGTTACGATAATGATGACATTTACTCTACTAAATATAAAAGTGGCGGTTCAAAACTGGAGGAGGATCTTTTAGCGACGGAAAAGATTAAATGAAATGTGATTGCCATTGTTTCTTACAGGGTAGAAACTGAACTGAACTGCCACTGATACCAATAATAACATGTTCGTGCATATTTTATCAATTAGCTCAATTTTTTAAATACAATTGTTGTGCGTGTTATATAGATGTGACACGAGATGTACATAGGTTTGATGTTTGCCTATGTATAAAAATATTTTTTATATGGCTTAGTGAAAATTTTATATGGCTTTAAATCAGTTGAAACAAACGGAAATTATCTTGAATACAATACACTTTAGATTCATATGGGATTAGTTTGATTATTTTGTTTTAGATTAGCACTACCTTTCTTATACAAAAAAGCACAAAAACCAACCTAACATTCGATACATAATCGAGTGAATGAGACAAGAATATGCACATAATTTTTACGTAGTTAACTAAATCGACATATACGAAATATGAACTGTTTCATAGACCATGATTAGCAGCTACTGGATGTTATACGGTTTCGATTTCCGGTCATGGAATAACGGATTTGTGAAATCTGTGAAAATAGCCACCAACCAAAAGTTTGCAAGTTTCCAGTTTATTCTCAAATTCGAGGCTTGTGATGACTACAAAATTGCCCTACAGTGACTTATAATATTGACGAACGTGAAAATTGCAATATTGGTCTTATTGTTTTCGATTACACCCAAACCTCCGTTTACGTAAACTTTTTATACGTTACCTCTTTTTACTTAACTCTATTTACGAAGCAAATTCCAAATAACGTAAATTTTTTTACGAACCTACTTCGTAGAAAGAGGTTTTTGCATACAAGATAAAGGATTTCCGGCTCATTTATATTACATACGGAATTACAATATAAGTATTTTTGGAAAGGGTTTGACGAGTAGATTTCTGAAAATGGTGTAAGGAGTGGTTCTGAAATCCTAGATGATGACTTCCGGTTCATTGATATTTCATGAAACCCCTTACAATATGGTTGCTTTTGGAACAGGTTTGATGACAAGATGTCCTTAAATGGGGTTTAAAGAGGTTCTGAAATCTACGATGGCCTCTTTGATATTCATTGAAAACCCTTACAATAAGAGTATTCTCGGAACGTATTCGATATGTAGATGTCGAGACAGGATGTTTAAATTGGTTCTAAATTCCAAGATGGTGGTTTATTGATATCTTTTAAAAACCGTAACAACTTTGATATTTTCATATCGGGTGTTATGGTTAGATGTCGGAAAATTTCGATGAAGTGGTCCCAGTTAGTTAAACAACCTGGCATAGGAAAAAAATTGACATCTTCTCATCAATCCTGTTCCAAAAACACCCATATTGTAGGGGTTTTATGACATTTCAATGAAGCGGAAGCCGCCATCATCAGTGCATATTTCCCTTCTCATTTTGCTTTTTATCTCCGATGTCAGAATCAGTTGTGGCTGAAAGTGTTGCGATGTAGTCAAAAGATGACGGTTATTTTCACTATGCTAGTGAAATCAGCAACCCTGTTCCATCTCGTACCGTCAGAAGCAGCCCAGATAGTAACAGTATGTGAATTGAATGAAGTAATCCACTATGAGGTAGTTTTCTCTTCGCCGACGCTGTTATAGCATGGAACATTCAATCAAGCTTCCATTCCAAAACAGCAGGTAGTCCCTTGAGTCATAAACACGATAGTCTCGTTGAAACGACGGAAATTATGAACTTTCGATTCTCGCTTCTTCTCGTGATGGATTTTAAAGCAAAAAGTACATTGTATGCTTCGCAGAAAATTTTCGTCTCGAATAGCGATTTTATGCAAGCCAACATTAAACAAATAACAATTTCTTTTTGCTTCACGTACAATCCACGATAGCTGAGAAGTACATATGAAAAATGATTGAATATTCATTCAATGTTATTACTCTTCTACTTTCAGAATAATTGACTATACCTGAATCAATAGGTGGAGCCTTTACTAACGCTAGTCTCTGTAACGAATGTAGCTCACGACAAGCTGTACAATCAATGAATCCAAATACAACATCGACAGCAAGCGTTTTCAAATCCCAGAAGGCATCACTGGTATACAGTCTGCTGATACTTGTGCTGGTGTTGGTCGGGCAGCACACCACAGCCGCCGTCCGATGTGACCGGACGCCGGAGGGAGCTGTTGCAAGCAAGTCGCCCGCCGATGGTCGCTTTCGGTTGCGTATCTCCGGCAATCCGGAGAAATATGTTCCTGGGGAGTCGTACACAAGTGAGTATTTAGAGATATTTTAACATAGCGACCGTAGAAAAGTATTAGTGTTTAACTTCCTACTGGAGTTGGCTCACACGGCCTAAATATTGAATGCAGTGAAGTAAATTTGATGTTCAAATAAATAGTAGAAGATTTAATCGGTTCGAAACTGATCAAACTAGATATCCTATAACCATACCAAACAATGTTACTGATGAATGTGGTCGAACTACTATGATATCGAGTGATTACTCAAAGACTCTATGAAGTATTGAGCAAATGACGCATAGCATTGTTAAATTTCAGATTCTCATGAAGTTTTCACTTTCGTTTACTTGTAAACCGACCGTAGTTTAAAGGTCCGGCAAACAAAACGGGGTTCAGTAGACAAAAGTCGGTTTTTTTCATTTTGACATACCTTGACGTCAAAAGTTGTGTTCCACTGTACTGGAGTTTACGAATCAACAGACATCGTTATGTACCTAGGTGCAAGCTAAGTGATTTGCAAGCAGCATTTACTAGTACTTTTGGAACAATACATCAAGCGCTTCCATCTTGAAGGAATACTGGAAGCGCGAGGTGTTTTGTCGACTAAAACCAAAAATAAGTAAAATATCTAAAACGAATACCTGGCGAATGAAAATAGTATAATGCCCGCCACGCTAGATATGAACAGAAACCGGAACGAACAATATAGTGTGTAAGTTACTGGTGAAAATACCGATAGCAGACAGCACAAATCTTGGCTCGAGTTTAGATAAAGTTTTATCGAAAACGAAATGAATTTCGTGTTTTCTATTTTTTGTATAAATATCAACACGCCCGTATCGTAGGTGTAATATATATGCAACTTTTGTTTCAGTTAAAAAAACGAATTTATTTGCAGCATAGTGGTGTATGCAAATACTGTTTCCATTTTGGATACGAGTGATGCAGATAAAACTATATGAGTACGAAAAACTGAATACTTTGTTTTTGGTTCAGAAAAATAAAACTTGAGAGAAGATTTATTGTTCACACTATGAGTTTCATCCGAGACACTCTGAATGTGTGAAATCTTTCTGGAGAAAAACTTGGTTAATGTTTGTTGTTTATTACTACCTTGATCAAAAAGTTCCCGGGATCACCACCTTGTGGCGCTCTCAGTGACCCGATAATGTTTTTTTAGGTTGTTACATCTGTCATTGATATTTTATTAAATTTTCAGATTGATACCTGGACATTCGTAAAATTTTCGCTTTATTGAGTACATCTGCGATTGAGCGTGTCCTCGATTTTGTAGAATTTTTAAAATGGAATTGAATTTGCAACGAGTCGTTAATAACGATTTCAATGGTGCGACTACATTGCAAATGTTAGAAGAGTGCGTCAACAACGATACTCTGAAGAAAACGGTTGTTTATCAATGGCACGAATGTTTCAGAAGTGACCATGTCGTTTTCAGTCGATGCTCGAGTTTTCATTGATTACAAGGGTGTTGTGTATCATGAACTCCGTTCACAAGGTCAGACCGTCGACAAGGAGTAGTTTTGGGCATTATGAGAGGTTTGCGTGAAGCAATTCGCCAAAAAGACCAGATTTGTGGGCAAACAATTTGTGGATCTTGCACCACGATAACGCACCATCACATAATGCCATCGTTATTCGTGAACATTTGACTAAAAACGAAACGAATACATTCAGCAACCACCGAATTCACCTGATTGACTCCCTGCGATTTTTCCGTATTCGGTCGACTCAAGAAACCGCTTCGTGGAAAGCGTTTCAGCCCCCGATATGATATTATGGAAATATCGTAGATGGATCTGATGGCCATACCGAAAACTGAATATACAAACTGTTTCGAGGATTGCATCAAGCGCTGGCATAATTGTGTTGCAATCAATGGGGAGTACTTTGAAGGGGACAATATCAAGGTAGTATCCCTACAACGATCAGAAGATGAAGAGTATTTCATAGAAGTGCTTGTTTGCAAAAACTGACTGCTCAAAAAATTTACCAGGATTTATGATGCACTACATTTCCTAAATATATAAAATGATGATATGATTTATAATATTTTGTTTTTTTTTATTCAATAGATTTATAATATTGTTTTGCCTCATACAGTTTTTCTTGAAAAGTTGTCAGAAACAGCTTTTTTCCTTCACTCGTACACAAATTGCCATTGTTTCGAACCAACTAGCGGTTTCTTTTTCAATTGCAGTAATGCCTGTTTGTTACATAAATGACACAAATACGCATGAAAGTGTTTCTAGGATTGTGTGCATCCCACCGATCGTTCCATTCCAACGCACGGATGCGGCCTACGTTTTTTAATTGTAGAAACCCATCGAATCGATTTCCATCATAACGACCTGAGAATGGGAACATATTCCAAATCATTGCGAAATATTTGAACGATTCATTTCGGATAGCGATAAATTCGTTTCTCCATCGTGCATCGTCACGTTAAGCTGGGGTTTTCATTATCTATCTACTGATATTGATGGGTGGAGCAAGTATAACCATTATCGTTATTGCTTTTCAGCCATTTTTTTTTCCACCGATATTTTCTCGTTCGTGTGAGCAATCCTGCGCTACCAATGCCTTTTTGGCAGTTGAGTAAAAGCCAAACAATAATTAATTTATCACGTGTAAGAGAAGCAGAAAATAATTTTACCTTGGAATTCATATTATTTGAGTCCAACTTGAAAGCAAAGTTTGTCTAAATTTGTGTTTCCATTATTTTAAACTGAAACTGACCCAGGGTAGTTTCATCAAACACTTTTCAAGAAACTGTGTTTTATTATTATTATTATTATTATTATTATTATTATTATTATTATTATTATTATTATTATTATTATTATTATTATTATTATTATTATTATTATTATTATTATTATTATTATCTTAACAAAAGATATGATTCAAGATAGCTGGAAACCCACGGCGACCTCTAGTGTTTATACGATAAGCTCAGCTCGACGAGATCGAAGAATGTCTGTGTGTACGAGTACCTTTCAAGGATTTTTTTTATCCGCTTGAAAGCTATTATTGTGTCATTGATAAAATCAATTGGCAGACCCTTCCGACTCCGGAGATATGTACTGGTATGAGTGGCACAAGTTTTTATTTCTATCCGCTTAATTTTACCAGAGCTGAATAAATTTTGAAAAATATCGCTTGTTCAAAACCCTCGTAACCGATAAACCGCAATTTTTTATGTTCGGTCAGTTCTCTCGGACAGGGCTCAAATGATTTCAACAATTCTAGGCACGTCTAAAGCAACTATTGAATCATTGACCAACCTCTGAGATTAAATGGCTGACACTCCCAATTCCAGATATGTAGTTTTTAAATTTCCGAAATCAATTTTTGTCGTGAATACGACTTACTTTACTATGGGGTGCCTTTTCAAAATTTACCCTCTGAGAGAGTGATAAGTTTTTGATCGTGAATATCTCTTGTATCTAACGAATCAACATAATTTTTGCTACATGCCATCGGAAATATGATCACAATTTTATCATAAAATATTCAGTTGTGTGACATAATCTCAAATAATTCAAAATTAAACTTTTCTGAAATGTTTGGTATAAACGAGTATCAAAGAGGATAGTCATAAGGCGCGTTTGCCATTCTCGTATTTTTAAAGCTCATAGCTCAGTGATCTGTGAAAGGATTTTTATAATCTAACTACCAATAGAATCGAAATTTTTCAACCTAAGCGTGTATAGCAACAACATTGAAGTATTTCAATAGTACACTATTGAAAACCCTGTCTCATTTGACCCATGTCAACACCAGCCAATCAGAACGTGTTCTAAGGAAGAGAACAAAATATCTGCTGCTGTACAACAAATCGTCCGAGAAAATGTTCCGAACAGTGTTTAATATCGTAGTGAGTTCCACAATTTGGTCCTTCTGAAAGGCAGGAATGAATCCCGTACAGCATCCGGATAGTTTTTTTCAATGAAATGCAAATCTGAAATGAAATAATCGAAATTAAAATTCTATATGCTGCTATTTTTATAGATCAGATAAAAACAAACCTCTCAAGAAAAATTGGATCAGTATAGATTCTATCGCCACTGCGAGCAGATGTATTTTGTGTCGTTTGCAAAGCTAGTTTCGCTTCCGACAAGAGCGATTACGTCACAACTGCTAGTCGTTTGTATTGGTGAAAAAACAACGAAAAGGGACAACGGTGGGGAGCAAATCGAAGGGGAATATCCTCAGTTTAGTGCAAATCTAGAACAGTTTGGTTAGATTTGTGCACTTTTTGCTGTGTGAAATTCACAGTAATCTAGATCAAGTGAAGCCTTCTTTGTGGAAAAATGTGGAAAAGGGAATGCTTGAATAATTCATACAATTGATCAACTAATTGATATTCGGAAGTGTTAAGGAACATGTCAGTTGTTTTCGTATTCACGACATCCAGTTATGTCTCTGACATTACTCACCCGCCTTTTCATTCATTCCAGATGTCCTAGAATTGAGATGCGACTGGAAATTAATATGACAGTTTTCATTGAAATTCCATCAACTTTTTAATCTTTTTTTTGTACTAGTTCCTAAACTTTAAACACCTGTTTCTGTACTTTCTCCACTGTACTTGCCCTGTACCTCCCACACTTGTAACTGTACGTTCAGTACTTGTTTCTCTACCTTTTGTACATGTTTATGTGCTTTCTGCATTTATTCTTAGACATACTGTAGCTGTTTCTGTACTTCCTGCACTTCCTGAACCTGTTCCTTTACCTTCTAAATTGTTCCTGCACTTGTTCCGGTACTTACTATATTTGTTCCTATATCTGTTCTTGTATTTTTTTGAGAGAGTTGACATCACTGGGGGTACGATGTGGTGCCTAATTATTGATCTAAAAAAAGTTTAATTTGAATGTGTATCAAGCAACTTACCTTATGATCAAAACAGAACCGAAATTTTCATTTTAAATTTCCCGCGCTTGTCCAATCGGTACACTTTTATTCTTTCAATGTTGGCAACACTTTTATACACATTCTGTCAAATTTTGACGTATATCGTACGATTAGTTTTTGTTTGGCGTCTATACAAAGAAGTTGAAAAATTTTCGTGTGGCGATTTTTATAATGGATGAAAATTTAGAACAACGTGCGTGCATCAAATTTTGTGTTGCAAATGGATTTAAGTGTTCCGAAACGTTGAAAGCAAGACTTCGTGACCCGAAAATAATGCACCTCGTCCGTCTGTATTTGTAACAACCTACAGTATGCATCGAGGGTATGACACCCACTAGTATAAAAATGCTATTAGCAACAGAAGGCCTTCCAACAACACCTGACCACCTCCTATGAATCTTCATCGAAGTGCATCAGGTATATGGAATAAAACCTAAGGAAATGCTGGCCGACCTTTACACAGGTTTGCTTTGATCAAATGCAACTAGCTCGCACGCGTACTCAGACGCTTCGCGTTACGCTTTCACTCTGACAGCAGCCTTACTCTTATGGAAAATTTTTGACAAGTGAACACATCCGCCAACTCCAACTAATCCGGGAAGTCGAACACAATTTTACAAGACCGAATTTTCGAAAATAACGACGATTTCTTCCTGGCCTGGCCCCTCCCGAAATCAAAAACAGATATATAATTATTTAGAAGGTCTCAGACATGTGTTACAGAAATAACAAGACAGTAAGCGTAAAGAAATGTAATATAATAATAGTTCCAGTGGAAAAGTTTAAAGTGTCTGTTAAAACACCAGTAAGAGGCACACGATATTTAGGCACATCAGAATCTTCTGTTAATTTATTTTTTCATCTTTGGGCCCCTCCCGAAACGAAATCCTGAGTACGGGTCTGTAACTCTGTCCAGGAAACAAATAAAAGAAAAATTGAAACCAAATCGTAGAAATAATGTATAGCATATAAGAGACCATTGTAACGTTTTTTTTTGTCTGTAGTCTACATGTGCTTGACGAATAAATAAATTAATCAATAAAAAAAGTTTAGACTGCGAGGAGGATCAATTTGGTATTATATTATTTTTGTTAGGTAACCCAGCCGGCAACCCAGAGAAAATGCAGAGGATTCCTCGGTTTCTAGAAGCAACATGCATTGAACTAACAATTCTTCCTTCCCAAGTAGATCTGCAACCGGACGTGGCCAGCGTCTGTATTGATCAGCATACAGGGATCAATACAGGTTGCACAATGTGAAACTACTTGCTATGCCCAGGCAAGTTGTTTCTGAAAAATATTTTGCAGACTTAATTAGTTCTGATCAATAAACGAGTATCAAAACATGAGTGGCCTCTAATGCTAATGCTAGAATTCTTTCCTTTATTTGTTCGAAATAAGTAGATAACAATCTCTACTAAGATAAATCCTGATCATTTCCTCACCTCACTAACACCACTCCTTTCCTGTGGCCCTCGTGGTGATGCAGAGAGTTCCTCGGTCACTAGTAGCAACAAGTGATGAACTAATACCGTTTTCGTTTTTGAACCTACACACGGGCGACTCTGACTCCGAGTAAAACGAACACATGGTACGCGCCCTATACAACTTATAAAAAAAGAAAAAATAAACAAACTCTCAAGGATGTCGTGATGTGACCCGAGAAAATTTTCAGAGCGAAACTACGCGATTGGAGTCCGATCTAGAGCGACCCCAGGTTGCTAAAACGAACATCTCAAGCGACTCCGGGTCAGCTCTCGGGCTGCTCTGATCAATATATGAAAACGGTATAACAATCCTTCCCTTCCCATATTGACCTGCACGGGCGAGGCCATCTACGTTATTTATTAGTTCATGTTCTAAGCCAGTTTAGGATTCACGTTGAGCATGATATGTATCTCTCCAAGTATCATGCATTTGGTTCAATATGCAATTTCAACTGGTTTCTGATCAATCACGGGAAAGTCACGGACGGTCAACAACGCTAAAATACCTGTTCTTGTACTTCCTGCGCTTTCTGAACATATTGGGCCGTATGAATAAAATGTAGTAAAGTCTGTTTTTTGTAGTATCTTCTCAAAAACAAAGCCCACAGAATATAACGCGGTTTGGTATGAATAAAAAACAAGTTCGAACTTGTAGTTAATGTTACTTCCGAATTTAAGCATTTACTGCATACCGTATCGACACAGAGCCGTAAAAGCTGGCATAAGCATGCACAAAGCAAGAAACGTACTTACATCTGTAAAAATTCCACTTTTTTAATTTCTGTACTTCACTTTATCAGCAAACACACGAGTAGTAACCTCTAGAGCTACCTACCGAAAACTTGTAGTAAATACTACAGTTTGTAGCATGTTTTGACAGGAACGTGATCCACACGTAGCATTTACTACCGAAATTGAAGCATGCTACGTTTTATTCATACGGCCCATTATGTATGAATATATACAATTTGATTGCCACCAAAAATATTAGCGCCGGGCTTAAATCACAGAAAACAGACATACAAGCTAGTACAAACTTTTTCAGAAAAGCTGTGTAAAACATACAAGTGAAAATCCGTTCAAAATCAGCTCCAACGCAAGAGCCCATAAGCAATTGCTACTTGTTGATTGCTTTTTAAATCTCTGACACACATTGAAATCTCTACTTGGATATCTGTTCTATGTGCTTAAATATATTAAAGTGGTAAAAATACCTCCGTTAACCTCATAGTTTCTGTACTTTTTGTACCAGTTCTCGTACTTGTTCAAAATGCAATTTTAAAACTCTCATCAACAGAATTAAATTTGAAAACAGACCAATAAATGGTTAGCTAGAATTCTAAAGCTAATTTTAGGAAGTAAGAATTCTCTGTTACTAATATATCATCGTCAAGTGCGTTCAAGAAGTATTTATAAAATTAAATAAAGCCGAAATTCGCCGTCTAGATTTTTAAAATAACTTGAAATATCAATTATCATATCCTACTTGAAAACACAGAAAGTCGGCATCTTATGCCGTTTTTCATTGAAAGTGCCATTTTTTTGACGGTGTTTCATTGCCATTTCTGCTCGAAAGTGCAAAACCAGAGCAATCTACGCCACCAGTGTTTAGATTTAAAAATTACTTAAAACATTACTTTTTGACATTAGTTCGCCATACCGTGTCAGAACTAATAATATTGTAATAATTTGCATTAACCTCGATGAAGTGGAGCGCTTCAAATTAGGTCCGAAAAATTTATCGTCGATAGTTCTAAATTGTCCTGCTAGTTACTATAGAATCAACAGCTGATCGGTATTCAATATATTCAAGCGAACACGATATGCAGCAGACGGAAAATGGCACCCAGTCACTCGACATGCTACATGTTACGTTGGCAGACAGCCTCAGAATATAGTTTAAATTGTAGAATGGCATATATTTATAGATTCTTTTTGGTGCAAAGGTTCATACGATGCACAAGGGAGCGATACTTTTTCTTGCATGACGTAAATCCTCCCTATACCAATTGAAGCAGAACTGCTACTAAATGAAATTCGTAGTGTAGAGTAACGATCGAAACTATCGGCCGTCCGAGATAAATCAAACGGATGACATCATGATGGTATGGTGTGATTGACTCGTGAAAACATTCACGTCGATTCAAACCAATTTTTCAATAGTATGCTTTTAAATACTGGAACGACGTTACCATACATGTTTAAGTTAAATGTTTCCGAATACATTGGTTGTTAAATTATATCATTCCATCCACAACGCCTGAGTTGTTATCGTTCAAAATTATGACATAAAAAGGTTACGCGACTAGTTTTGCATTTTTAAATTGACACCCGGTTCCGTATAGTGTGGAGTAAGGGAATTTTTTATACCAAAAGAAATCATTTGTAAATCGGTTCACGCATACCAAAGAAGACTCGATACACACACTTTTGCCAACAATTTTACATATGTATAGATATATAGATAATCGGCCAACCGTTATCTTTCTTTTCACCAGTTAGTCTCGTTGGTATCCGGTCGATGCAGGTGCCACATAAGTTCTCCGGGTTTTTCTTGGCTGCCGAAAAGGAACTATCATTGAGTCGTCCGGAGCAACCGTTAAACGGAGATTTTCACAGCGTTGGTACCTTTCATCTCCTGGGGGATATTCAGACTAAGTTTAGTGAGCGATGTCCGAACGCCGTAACACAAACTAGCTCCATTCCAAAGAGTGAAATTCAGGTCACCTGGGTTGCACCACCGGCAAGGAGTGGTTGTATAGCGATTCGTGCTACAGTAATCGAACACCGTGATGTGTGGTACATGGATGATGGTCCATTGAGCAAGGTCCTATGTGAGGATGAAGCTGACTCGGTGGATACACAACCGCTAGTACTGAAGGAGTGCTGCGCTTGTGACGAGGCAAAGTACGAATTGACGTTCGAAGGACTGTGGTCTAGGCACACTCATCCAAAGGATTTTCCATCTAACGGATGGCTGACGAGATTTAGCGATGTTATCGGAGCATCACACACAGTCGATTATCGGTTCTGGGAGTACGGACAAATCGCCAGCGAAGGCTTAAAGCAAGTTGCGGAGCATGGATCCACGAGGATGCTAGAGAGCGAATTGAAGAACCAGGTAATGAGTTTTGAGTTCCGATGTACGTAATCACAGTGGTTTGATTTTTTTTTATTTCTGACAGAGTGATAAAATTCGCACAATCATCAAAGCACGTGGCATATCATATCCGAATGTAACGGGCAAAACTTTCGCGGTTTTCCGAGTGGACTCCAACCATCACCTTGTATCGATTGTTTCAATGCTTGACCCCTCCCCCGACTGGATCGTGGGAGTATCAGGATTAGAATTATGTTTGATGAATTGTTCCTGGATCGAGAATAAAATATTGAATCTCTATCCATGGGATGCTGGTACCGATAGCGGACCGACTTACATTTCATCTGACCAACCAACTAATCCACCGGATGTTATTCGAAGAATCAAAGCCAACTATCCGAATGATCCACGATCGCCCTTCTATGATCCGAGTGGTGCGGAAATGAAACCACTCGCTAGAATTTATCTTTCTCGACAAAGATTATACGAAAAAAATTGTGATTCGGATAACGAAGAAGATAATGAATGTGAGACCGAATCCTGGGGTGAGTGGACGGAGTGCAGTTCCCGTTGTGGTAAAGGAAAGCAAACCCGACGTCGAACATATAAATATCCCATGAAGGCAAAACAAGCGGAGTGTAAAAAGAAACTTTTTGATCGTCGACCATGTGTCGGAAGCGAAAGGGATTGTGACTACCAAACAAGCCAGGAGCTTGATGAAACATATCAAAGTGACCCGGAGTGTGAGGTGACCGAGTGGGGACCATGGAGTGAGTGCAGCACACCTTGTGGCAAGGGAAACAAGACACGTTCTCGAAAGTACAAAAAGAAAGGCGCTCGGAAGAAATGCGAGCGTATGCCAACCCCACCGATGTTACAGCAGACGGTACCGTGCAGTGAAGAGTGTGCTGGAGACATTTCACAACCAGTGATTAGTGCAAATGTGAGTAAAAATGGTTGAAATCGATTTCCGTTCTAGCTTAATTTGTTCGTGTGTGTCGCATGTAGTTTTGCTACACTATTCAAACAAACAGAATGTGCTGAGAACACCCACACATTGATGGGTAATATCAGATGATATTTTCAAAGATCATTCAGAACATTTCATAGGATTTTCATGATTGTTTAAATCTAGTTTGACAAACTTGAATTGTAATCATATAGTACACCATGGGTAAATGAAAGTTTTATTTTTCACAGATTAATCCCAAATGTAAAATGACTCAGTGGTCGGAATGGGGACCGTGTAGTGTCACTTGCGGTCTTGGTAGAATGATGCGAACAAGGATGCCGATTAGTAAATCACTGAACACGAAGCAGCATTACAAACGATTCGTTAATTACTATTTGACAAAGCGACGTCCGACTACGGATGAGGACGATGATGAAGAAGAGGAAGAAGATAATACTGAAAACAGTTTGCAAATAACAGACCCAAATGATCCATGCTACGGTGTTGAAACGGTAGAGGAAGTTACATGTGGACATGATCTTCCTGCTTGTGATGGATTGTATGGTGTACCAGGTAAAATAATTGAATGCATTTAGTCGATCATAAATTCATTCCTGAAATTTCGTGATCCAAAATAGAACTTTGCTATCTGGAGCCGAAACCAGGAAACTGTCGAGACTCGCAGACCCGTTGGTATTTCGACAATACCAAAAACGATTGCTCGATTCTGTTTTTCACCGGCTGTGGCGGTAACAACAATAACTTCATGTCGCGGGAGGACTGTTTAGATACATGTAGCAAAGGTAAATACTCTAAGAGCAAATTCAGCAGCTGCAAGATTCATATGGGTGGTCTATAATATAACTGAAACTGAAATAAACGTATCCCCAGCAAGCTGTTTTAGTTTTAGTTAGTTCAACTGTCAAATTTAAAACTGGTATACGATGCCGTTCTATTTTTCTATATCTCGAGTAATTTGTCAAAAGGGCGTATAAGCAAGTGACAGTTTCTCTTTAATCACTCTTTCTTTCGATTATTGTGATGGGCTGCCAGTTTATTTTGTTATTATTTCTAGATTTAAAATTGAAAACTGACATAAATTATCCATCTAGACCTAGAACACTCCTGAACTTGCCCTAAGGAAAAGAAAATTGACAGTTGTTTTGTAATACAGTAAGTAAAATTGATTTCAGATCGTAAATTCACAAACATCCCTATCCGGGACCAGATCAGTACTAGCTCGGATTATGCAACAGACTTCAAACAGGACTGCAAGACGTCCCACTGGAAGAGAGGACCATGCAATGTTACTTGTGGAGAGGGTTTTCGCGTAAAAAGTCGATCAATTTTGGTTAGTATTCGTTTAAGGTAGAGTGCGACTGGGGCATGTGCATACCTACGTGTCTGATACTTGATATCAAATTAGATTAATACACTAATAATTAAATTTTATATGTCCACTCAAATCCAAGGTTGAGTTTTTTAAGAAAAATACTGTTGAGGTTTAGTTTTCAATGTTTTATAAGACTAATCCATTGAACGCTGTTTACTAGAATTTATGGGGCTATAAGAAGAATATAGTTGTATTAGTTCAACATGTTTTGTATTTCCCTCCTAATATTACATTGTTACATTCGCTATTAATCGATTCTTTTCATTGTGAATTCAATGCAAACGAAAATTCAGATTCATTTTCCAATGCATCTACATGAATCTTTTTCTGCTCTCTACCCACCAGGTCCACCCCACTAATGGAGGTCAGCGCTGTCCTCGAAAACTACGGAAAATGGAACGTTGTTTCGTGCATTGTGACTCCTCCCGGCATGACACCAATCCGTCGTGGGGTCCCAGCACTCGCTACTTGCCAGAACCTATCGAATGTGAGTATTCAGCCTGGTCAGCATGGTCTCCGTGTAGTAAGACTTGCGGTGATTTCGCTGTTCAACAGCGCACACGGTACGTTTTGAATCCGGAAAATACTCGCTACTGTCCGCATCGTCTCGAGGAGCGAAAATGTGATATCATGCCTTGCTTGCTTGGCAATTGAATGTCAGGAAGGATGGGAGCGGTCTAGGACAAGACCTGACAACTGGCTTCTTTTTCTAAAAAAATATTCATTTAATTATTCCGGTTGCTCCCTATTATAAATATTACAACCCTCGCGAGCACTGTTGCCAATAGAATTAGCTATTCGTTCTAAAAAGCATCCCCCTATTTCATGTGTTTTTTTTTCATTTCAAAAAATTCAGAGAAATGTTAATTCAATCAAAAATATACATCAAAAGTTATTTTAATAAAATGATTTTAGGAAACGTAATCAGTGAAAAAAAGAGTGAAAAGATAATACAAATATTCCAAAAAGTATATTTTTTAGTAACTAGCTTTTGTTGTTTTTTATACTAAACTATCTAACATATATTACAATTTAAAAGCAATAACAAAGAGAACTATTCAAAGATCTGGCGCTTGTCTGAAATATAACCCAAATAATCTACATTACACTTGGTAATTCCAATCTCTATCTTTGTATTATCCTGTGATTTTTCAATGAACTTATATACTTCTCACATTGATATAAATTAAAAGGAAAGTAAAATTAAATCTAATTAAAATTAATAACTTTAAAAAGATTATGTATCAGTATAGAAAAATATTCAATACCAAATTACACTACTACCAACGATACTGACAACACTTTTTATGCCACCCTGCAGTAACATTAAATTCTGCATCTTGTATTTGCTTTCGCAACTTTCAACCAATCTTCAGCTGGTCCGAAACTGGCTCGCGATGTGGATTAACAATTGTCTCAGGTCCTGTCCTATGGAGCGGTGATAGAGATAGGCACAAATGAGGCGAGAATCGCCCGTGGATTTTTCACGATCATTGCATATTTATGGAGCAGATAGTTTAATGTACAGAGTGCTCAGACTTTAGTCGAGTACGTGGTAAAAATTATCAGTTAAAAACTTTTTCGGATTTGTCTATACAAAAAAAAGATATAGCACTTCAATTCGAAATCATCGGTTATAATTAGGGAAACAATTTTTGTACAAGAAGATATAATCAATTCGACACTAATATTATAGAGGGACTATTTAAACATGATTAGTCATTGATTATAACAAATGAGCATAATAATCGTTATCCTAGGTATTATTTCGACGTCAATCAACTGAGGTATATCAACAACAACAATAAAAGAACAAGTGATGTAATGATAAATGTACGGAAAAATAAATGCATATTGTAACACGACCTTAGAAAACGTCTGACTTAATTGATAAAGAAAATTCAGATTGGGTCTTATAAACTCAGAACTGCACGATTTTTATTCTTCACAATATAATTTAACTGAATGGATCTTTTTTATCGTCATAACGAACAAATCCCTCTAGCTAATGAAGTGTGCTCTTTCCGAAACAGTTTTTCTCACCTGTGTTCTTTTCCGAAACAGAATAAGTCCTTCCTGTCATTCTGCACATGTTACACTCACTTCGTCCGTCAAGGGCATGCATGAAATTTTCGAAATCGAAAAAAAATTGTTGATGCCAAAAGTCTTCGAATTGCATGAAACGTCGAGATTTAGTGTCATCTCGAAAAATTTTTGTTTTTGAAAATATCGACTTTCTGGGACTTAATAAAAATATCAAAAATGTTCTAAGTCCCAGAAAGTCGATTTAAAAAAAATTGTTTTTGAGATAACACTAAATCTCGACGTTTCATGCAATTTTAAGATTTTACTCCCTATGGTGCTTTTTCAAGATCGAAAATTTTCAAACTACGGTGATTTGTCAAGATCGAAAATTTTCAAATTTTAATCGTTGGGCAGCACCCCTTACCCATGTCCGATTTAGCTCAAATTTTGCATGGGGATTTTTCTCGAGATGCTTAAACTTCTGAACAATAGCGCTTTACGAAATTAGAGGTGATCCCAAAATATTGACACCATTATATACATTAGAGCGGCAAAAACAACGTGTTTTGTCGGTTACGTCACTTATACAATCATATCTCCGGAACCGAAAGTCACAGCCATTTGATCTTCGAACTTGATCAATGGCCTAATAGTAGCTTTCAAACGGGCCTAGACTTGTTAAAATCGGTTCAGCCATCTCTGAGAATATTTAAAAAAAATCTTCGAAAAGTGCACACACATACATACACAGACATTTTCCGATCTCGTCGAACTGAATCGAATGGTAGATAACACTATGAGTCTTCGAGGCTCCGTTCGAAAGTCGTAAAAATATGGATAAAAAATCTTAATAAGAAGAGTCAATGACCATAAATTTAAAGTTTATTATTTTTTATTGACAAAATCAGTCTTTTGACTTGTTACCCATTCCTGGAGTAGCTCTGATCACGAAACAAATGAAGTTGATTTATAAAAACTCACAGTATCTGTTCTCTTTTTATTCGTTTCTCACAAATTTATATCATCAGCACACTTTTGTCCTTGAATTCTGGAAACTTTGATTTGTTTCAAACCTGTTACTTGAAACAACAATTCACATTCATATTGTTATGATGACATTCTTGATGATAAAGCTCAGATTGAATATTGGCCTCATCATAGTAGATCAAGTAAATAACTTCGATGCAATCAATTAATGACGATGAACAATAGATCAACAGTATATTAGGCTTCTTTTTTATAAACTTGTTGTGGTTCTGCACTGTATAATGTGATCAATGTGTATCGAAGTTGTGTCTAATAACACTATTTCGTGAAATCTTGCAACGATTTTTGATATTTATCACGTTGTTAGATATTAGTAATAGATTTACTTGAATATGCAAAAATACTCAACTGTCCTAGCAACCGACACTAGATCCACTTCGCAAATAGAAGAGCCATAGGACATCATCAAGCAAGTAAAACAAAAGTGGTACACACCGGAATCAATAATCAAAGAACTCGGTCACTGCATTAAAGCGCCAGGGAAAAGAAAACCCGTGTTAACCCAGATCGGTATCCTTTTTCCTTTGCGAGAAAGTGGATAGACCAACAGACCTAGACCGCGACTTCAAATCAGACAGTTCGTACGTTTGTGAGAAAACGAATATTACCGCTGCTCCGTGCTATATATATAACTTCAAGTAGACTCTGAGAAGCTGACATGGTAGAAAGCAGCAAGATGATTGCAATTGCTTCCAATTATATAGCGCCCACTTGATCAATGTCGGAAGTAAGAGGGCGCGCTACTCAAGTTGTATACCACCTTTTATCCTGACTGGGTGTGGGTGATTCATATGACTCCGTCCGGTTAATTTGCGCTGTGGATAGATGCAGAATGTAAATTATTTACGAATAAATTGCTGCTCTCTTGCTGTGCTACTGAGCTTCCCAGAAACGGAACTTGTTATTAATTAATTAACTAAATAGGTAACTTTGAACCGCAAAGGTGAATATAATGCTCATTATCTCTTAAATATTACTGTAGAGAAACAATGACTGTTTTTGGGACAACGGAAATGTTTTGATATCTGTTACATAATATGTTTTCAATATTTATATTTTTTATATATATTATATATTTACATCATAGATATAACATAATTATGATTACGAATATTTCAAACCTTTTTTATTTTCCTGCGAGTATTTAATAAAAACTCCTATTATGATATTATGTTATCAAAACCAATGCATGAGATGTTAGATGCACATCTTCAACGAATTGGACTTTCCGAGACTAATCATTGTGTTTTTTGGCGAAGGTTATCGCTATATTGATCATGTCGTTTGGACATGTGTACTCAAGTAGACTTTCCAATTCCTTGCGTACTCAAGGTAGACTATCCAATGTCCCAGTTCGCGACATTCTTGCTTGTCGTGACCTTACAAACATGGAACTTCTTTATCATTTCATTAAGTCCATTGGAGTTCCAATTTAAATTTTATTTTATGTTAGACCCCTTTCTCTTCCATGAGTTCAACTAATAGCCAGCTATATTATATGAATAAACGTGATGAACTGATACAAACAAACCTGAAATAGTTATAAGATCATGTACACAATAAATGTATTTTATTTAATGTAATTTATAATAGCAAATCGCTTGATAAAAACTAAAGTACTATGTATTGTGAATGCCACGGCGAAGAAAAACGTATGTATATTGCCTAAGAAATAAACGCATTTATGGTAAAAAAAACAATGCATGAGAAAAACATGTTACGTCAGTAGATGAATAAAAATAAGTATATGTCTTTATTTACCACAATACGCCTGAATTCATTCTCACGTATACTGAAACTTCAATTGACAGCTGAGTTGAATCTAAAGCTTATAAAATAAGCATCATTTGTTACAAATGATTCAATTATGGGCAAGATGCGCCATCACTGGCATTACTCTGTCACGTTAGCAACACAGAAAATTTAAACGTGCCTGCCATTTATTCTCACTTAAATGATTATTAATTCCAAACAACTTCCTGCGCTCGTAAGTATTTCTATTAGAAAAAGCCGTTATGATAGTCAATAATGCTGGAATTACAAAAACAGAGTAGGATTTGACTACAAACTCCGGCTCATGAGCCAACGCGTAATGATATTGGTTCTGATGTGACTCTCCAACATACTGCAGAAGTTACTAGAGTACCTGCTCCCTTATTGATCTTGGTTCCATAATTTATCTCAAGCCACTGCTGTCATGATTTCAGATGTTCCATTTATCTGGAATAAAAAGAAATCATGCATCATTTCATTCGTAATAGTACAGAGTCTCAATTCGGTAATAAAATAAAGAAACAATTTAGAAAAGTATTATTTTTGGAAGCTTCAAATAAAATTCAAATTCATTCACATTTTTTCGGGATCTATATAAGGCTATTGCACCAATAGTCACTTCATTACTAGACATGTTATTTTACCGAATACTCGACTGCTGAAAAAATAGTTCGAAAATTGTTCAATACTGATGCTATAATGACGCGAAAAATCGAAGCAAACGCTCCTAATTTCATCTTGATTGACAATCAATCAACAATACATTCCGGTAATATTGCGTATACCTAGTAATATTATAAAATCATCATAATTTAGTCGCTTTTGGTAGAACCCTTCCCAAAAAAAATGATTGGATTTTCATTTTGTTTTATTTTGTCCTTCAGGTTCGATTTTTAAACATAATTATAAATCATAAATAAACACAAAAAATAATGTAAATCAATAATACTATAAATAGATATCCATTCCATTTATTAACACTTAGTTTTGCTTTTTTTTGAAAAAAATTATAACTTTAAAGTAACTCTATGATCAATGTTGTGTTCCAAATATGTGCATGCAACAAAAGATAATTGTGATGCTAGTAATGAAGTACGTGGAAGACCGTAAAAAAGTTTAAGGACGCCGAATTGCAAGCAATATTGGATGAAGATAATAGTTCTAGTCAAAAGTGAATAGCGACTATGTTAAATGTGACACATGAATTGAATGGAAGAGAGATGGAAAACCGAACAAACACTTGTGAAATTTTACTCCAAAGACACTCTAGAAAATCAGCTGTTATTGGCGATGAAAAATGGAAACCTAATCGGAAAAATCATGACATAATACGGGATAACCATCAACATATGTTGAAAGACTAGATCGATTCGGCAAGAAGGCAATGCTCTGTGTTTGGTGGGATCAGAATGGTGTGGTGTATCATAAGCTTCTATAACCTAATGGAGCTGTTAATACTAATCGCTACAGAAAACAAATGATCAATTTTAACCATGAGTTAGTCGTCAAATGATCAGAAAATACGGCAAAGTAATTTTGTTTCACGTTAATGCACCTGTACACAAAGCAAAATCAGTTCAGAATGCAATCAAAGCACTACCCCGAAAAACGTATTCACCAGACCCTTTTAACTACTTTTTCATCGGCCATGCATTGGCTGAGCAGCACTTCGATTCCTACAAAGCAGTCAAAAATTGGGTGTCTAACTGGTTTGCTTCAAAAGACGACCATTTTTATTGGTGTGGTATCCAAAAATTGCCTGGGAGGTGGTCAAGAAAGCAATGGTCAATACACATTTTCTCATTCAAAATATGTGTTTCATTTTCAAAAAAGAAGTTCACTTCATACTGGTATACCTATTAATTTGAATATTGCTTGTTTTGGATTTTCGCTTCGTTTAAACATCAATGCAACATTTCTACTACATGGCCGATTTCAGATATTGAAGTAAAACAAAATAACGTAACGTATAAAGTCGAATGATGTGATTTATTTTTAACACAGTGTAGGGCAGTAGTGTCCTTCATGCAATTCGAGAATAAATCAACTGACTATTGTTTACAATTCGATCTCAACAATTTTCCAAAATGAGTATTGCGTACGCTTCGCGCTTCGAAGCCGTTTTTTGTGTTCGCACCCGAAAGGTCCAAAATGACCCAAGCTGCCGCGGCGAAATACATGCGAAAGTCGAAACAGTTTGTGAGTAAGTTGGCGAATCGTTTGAAAGAGGTCGACGACTTTCTAAATCGGGGTTCTGTCGGTGTATTGTCGGAAAAAAAAACAAAAAAGTGATTTGTGACCTGTTTTTGAAAAATCCGACATTACCTTTGCGCGAAGGTGCTTCAAAGTTGACCTAAAATGTTTAAATATATCGTATGGAGCTGTTCGCAGACACTTGATAGAAAATAGTTTGAAATTTTGAAGTACTTTCAAAAAACCGATGTTGAGTGAAAAACATGTGCAAAAACGTCTTGAATGGGCCATGGTGTGACCTTGGATTGGCCCTCTTGCCCGATGCCAATCCAATTGAGAACTTTTGGGCTCAAATGAAGATAAAGCTTGGGAAGAACCGACCACAGAATTTGAAGCTTGTTCGCGAATTTCACAAAATTTTTTGATCGTTTTCTGAAGAATATGCTCAAAATCTCGCTCAAACTATGGTCAAGCCATTATAAACGCTGAAAGGTATTGGATTTGCTAATAAAGTGTGTGTGCCTGTGTGTATGTGTGTGTATGTGTGTGTATGTGTGTGTATGTGTGTATGTGTCAAATAAGGTAGGTTTTCTCGGAGATGGCTGAACCGATTTTGACAAACTTAGATTCAAATGAAATGGATTCATACGGAATTCCTGAATTTCATCCGGATCCAACTTTCGCTTCCGGAGCTATAGGGTAAAATGTGCTCAATATTGTACACCGTCACTCAAACCGGCGAAACAAAATACATTAAAAAAATTCTAAACTGGTTGGAAATCTACACAAATCGATAGTCATTATCAGTAGGCAACTAAATAAACCGATTCCGGCTATCCTGGTTGCCGGTATCCAGTTCCGGAAGCACCGAAAATAGTGGGCATATATACCAAAATGGATCTCACACACTTTTCTCAGTGATGGTTCCACAAACTTAAATTCAAATGAAAGATCTTCTGGTCCCATATGAAATTCCTGAATTTCATCCGGATCCGACTTCGAGTTGCGGAGTTATAGGGTAATGTGTGTTCAATATTGTACACTGTCACTTAAACCGGTGAAACAAAAACGTAAACATGTTGTAAACTGCACTCAAAACCGTTATTTTCAAACTTAGGGTCAAATGAAAGGTCTTATGGTCCTACCAAAAATTACTGCATAACATTTAAATCATTTAGAGTGCGCTGGTAAAATCGTATAAAATCTTCAAAATTTGAATAAAAACTAGTAGACCTAGTAGTTGTACGTCATGTTAGTTGGTGGCCGTACGAACCGACTTTGATTATACCGGTTCTCGAGTTCCGGTGCCGGAAGTGCATATAATAGTGAACCCACTTCGTTTTCCTCAGGATGACCTACGCGAGTAAAGCACTGTTTCATTCTGTATGTCGAATCCGAAAAAAAAGAAGAGGAAAATTGTTAATAGAATGCCAAAATATTATACATGAGAAAGGCATCATTACACCACTAGGTGGATTAAAACAGGTTTTTTTTTTATAAAGAATTACAGTTTTGATACGAGCGTTAGTAGTGAGTACTTGTCAAAAAATCGTAGTGTACAATTTAAAGTTTTAAAACGGACATGCACAAAACCTCTCCTTTCCCTTTCAAAATGGGATATTCTCAGTTCAAAGACCAAGAAATAATTAGCAATATGCTGCTGTATTGTTAGTCCTCATGATATGAATGAATCAACGAATGAATGCAAAAATAAACAATAAAAAAATGCAATTTTAATGAATTGTTAAAAAAAAATTTCCATGAATACGATTATTTCTAAAGGCAATATACATTAGTTTTTCTTCGCCTTAGTACAATACATAGTATTTTAAACCTAATATATTTCGAACACAGTCACAACGATTAATATATAATAAAACACATTACTACAAGTTTCCCTAAATAGCATAATAGTATTTCGGTATTCATTACTTAATCTAAACACTGTTGTTGTCAAACGATTTGCTAATATTAGTTACATTAAATAAAAAACATTTTTTTTATCTTGTAACTATTTCAGGTTTGTTTGTATCAGTCCATCACTTTTTTTTAATGTAAAATAGCTGGCTATTGGTAGAACTTATGGAAGAGGAAGAAGTCTAACATAAAATAAAAATTAAAATGGAATTCAAATGGTCTTAATGAAATGATAAAGAAGTTTCATGTAATAAAGGTCACGACAAGCAAGAATGTCGCGAACTGGGACATTGGATAGTCTACCTTGAGTACGCAAGGAATTTATTAGTTGAGATCTGACATCGCGATACTCGACGCATGCCTAAACGACGTGATCAATATCGCGGTAACCTTCGCCATAAGCACAACGATTAGTCTCGGAAAGTACAATTCGAAGGATATGTGCATCTAAAGTGTAGTGATTGGACTTGAGTCTTGACATCACACGAATGAAATCCCTGCTCACATTCAGCCCCCTGAACCATTCCTTTGTCGATATTTTATGAATAATTGAGGGCATCCACCGACCCAGGTCATTTTTATCTCAAGTGTTCTTTGGCGAGACGCGATATAAAATTCCTTGAAAGTAATCGGTCGCTCATAAATTTCATTCTCAATAGCATCACATTTGGCTAATTTGACTGTTTTCTTTAGCCCAAGAAAAATTAAAAACGGTTCATTCTTGCCAGTCATGTTTGAGCGAATGGCTTCTATTGCACTCATTCTATCTGTGTAGAGTAAATAATGGTTTGGTGATAATGTGTTGATTACACTCAAGCTGTAATAAACTGTTACTAATTCTGCTATATAAACAGATGCAGGTTCATGAAGCTTAAATGAGGCCGAAACAATATTGTTGAACATTCCAAACCCAGTAACCTCTTTAATCCGTGATCCGTCCGTGTAAAACATTTTCTTGGATTCAATATGCCCTATTTACTTGATAATATTTTTGGAATTTCCATCGAGCGTAGGTGATCCGGGATTATTAAATGAAATACCAAATGTTAAAATTACTGTTTAATTGTTGTTCTTGATTGATATGCTATGAAACGTGATAATCAAATTAATATACGGGTCACTTTCACCTTAATGTTTGAGTTTCATATTATTTTCGCACACATGTTTAATGAAGATTAAAATTCATATCACCCCACCATGTTTTACTTTCTATAGACGATGCAGTGATGGCAATTAAATTCCATTTTGCGTTCCTTGTATTGAAGCATCATTAAGCGTTTAATTCAATTCTTGGCTGTTGGTTCGTGCCGCGCTACTCAGGATACAAAAAGTTATTTCAATGGCTGCTGGGTGAAGTTGGCGGATAAAGTATTTGAACTAACCGGTGTTTCCTTCCTCCACTACTAGGTATTTCCTGTCCTTGCGTTTCCGATAGCACCAAGTAACCTATCAGAACGGTTCATCACATCGTCATCACCAGCTGTTGCTGTAACAACCGGATGGTGCTGAAATCTA
The DNA here is from genome assembly GCF_030247185.1 of Malaya genurostris. NCBI lineage: Eukaryota > Metazoa > Arthropoda > Insecta > Diptera > Culicidae > Malaya > Malaya genurostris. Next base: position 28,491,850 of record NC_080572.1, on the reverse strand, counting down.
ATATCGTTACCGACTTGAGCAAAACGAAATATGAGAGGAAATCAATTAAACTTTTCCTGGCTGTGCATCCATTCAACCACATGTAGTGGTTACAATGTTGACAAATAAGTCAGTTCTCATGTATATATAAAGCATGCACAAATATGATGACAGTATTTCTCTCGACTGTGCCAATAATTAGCGGTTTTGTAATTGGTTTCAGCAAACACTAATCTGTTGCTTTCATGACGTTGAAGGGGTATTTCGTTATAACTGGAAAAGGTACACAACATATTTAATTATCATAGTACATGTTTTGATTGCAGTGAAAGAGAACCACGTAGTCGTGTTTGTTAGAGCAAATTAAATGCTTTATGTTTTAATGCATGTGAGGTTATAATTACATGAAAACCGTAATATAGGTGCCAGTTAAATTACAATTCTAAACTCATTTGCTGCAGTTAGTGGCCGCAATGAATCTTTCACTGATTCTTAATGCATATTAATACTTGATATTTTGTGTGGAGGTTTTTTTCATTCAATTCCTAATTGTCACGAATTGGATTGTGAAATTAGTAACACTCATCGCCCTATAATTCCTGAGCTGGAAGTCGGTTCCGGATAAAATTCAATAGCAACCTATAAGCCTTTCTTTTGAATCTAAGTTTGTGGAAATTGTGGGATCCTGAGTGTCGAGTGAGAGGTCAGGGGATTGGGGGTGTGGATATGAGAACAGGAGGAATAAAGATGTGGTTGATCGGTAGTGCTGTTTTTGATTAGAGTTTTCTATAGGAATATCACATTGGCGATCCTGCCATGATCATTGAATCCGAAATTAAGGTATTTATGAACATTATTTCACAATAGCTTTCTTTTGGCGAGATGTTCTAGGTTTGTATTAAAATATGTGGTAAAAAAAAAAATTAATGCATAAAAAAAAAATAGAGAAACTGGGTTGCCAAAAAAAAAATGGATTCAAGTTTGAGTAGAGTTTTGCTCATTACCAAACATTTGTTGCGTCGGGTTGAGCCCATGGCCAACATATGATACATTGCACCGAGTTGAGCTCATGGTCATTGTAAAAAAAAATAGAATTACTGTTGCGTCGGGTTGAGCCCATGGCCAATAAATAATACATTGCACCGAGTTGAGCTCATGGTCATTGTTAAAAAAAAAAATAGAATTACTGTTGCGTCGGGTTAAGCCCATGGCCAACATATGATACATTGCACCGAGTTAAGCTCATGGTCAATATTGTTTAAAAAAAAAAAAAAAAAAAAAAGAATTACTGTTGCGTCGGGTTAAGCCCATGGCCAACATATGATACATTGCACCGAGTTAAGCTCATGGTCAATATTGTTGTTTGAGTGGAGTTCAAGTTCTTTGCCAAACATTTTACAAAACGGTTGCGGTTGGGGTTTAAACCCATAACTAATGGATAGATTGCAGCGAATAAATCTTAAAGGCAAATTTGAATAATTAGCAGAGTAACAAGTAATTTAGTTTCAGAAAAAAAATTTTTTTCGAAAAAATATTTGTATAAAAAAAAATAAATAAAATAAACATAATATATCTGCCAGCACTGCCTAGAAAACGACTGTCAAGATGCTAGCACGGTATACAAGAGCGTGAGTTACCCGTCATATATGTATTGATGTACAACAATTAAATTACTTTTGGAGCAGCCGTTTGTCAATTAAGAAAATTCATTGAACGCCATTTTGCCAAGCGCTTCTGATTTATTTCGAAAAGAATGAGCGGATACTGGCATGAAAGTGACATTGGTACTGACGGTGGCGCAGAAAGCTCTGTTCCATATTTGACCATTTCGGATGTGAAGGAAAAATTAGCTGGCGGTAGAAAACGCAGGACGGAATGGTTATCAGGATCATGGCCATTGCATAAATTCGACGAATCCTTGCCTACACATAAACGTAAAGCTGAATGGATCCGTTTTCGGGATCAGTTTGAACGAATCGTTTCGGTTAAACCTCCGGTGGACGCGACCACTAGACTAACGGGATTAAAAATCTTTGCCGGCAGTTATCTACTCGGTATTATCGAGATGCAGGAGAAACGAATTTCAAGTGGAATTGTTAAAGGAGCAGAAAATGTATACAATACTATTATTTCTACTTTAAATGAATATTTTCACGAAATGTGCGATGCTACAAAAGAGCGAATGAAGTTCCGTGACATGAAAATGAAATCGGATGAGGCATTTGCGGACTGGGTTTTACGATTGGAGTCTCAGTCCCATTTCTGTGAGTTTACAGAAGAACAGCGAAAAGAAGAACTGATTCAAGCGATGTTAAGAAGATCGGTTCCGGAAATTACTGACAAACTTTATGAAATGTCGGATATTTTTGAAAACAATGTTGACAGAATAATTAGCCATGGTAATTAGAGAAATAGAGGAAACGTGTAACGGATCGACTAAGCGACGTGAGATTGAGGCTTCGAGTGCTAGTGCGCAGGAATCAGAGTGGAAACCGATATGTTCTTTGCAAGTGAAGAATTTGGCTTACAAGAAATCTCATTCTACGCCATATCATTCAACTTCAAACGGGACTGATGTGAAGTATCTACGCGATCGTAAAAACTGGTACCTCAATAAGGATAATAAGGGTAATTGTTCACGATGCGGCCGCTGGCACGGGCCGAGACAGTGCATTGCTTTTAGAGTAAGATGTTTTAAATGCAGCAAAATCGGACATTACGCGGAGTTTTGTCGTTCGTCAGTAAGCAGCTCTAAAATAGATGAGTACAAGAATACTAAAAAGGAAACTGAGAGAATTAATCAGATGATCGCAGGGCGTAGTAATTCAGCATCGATAGCTTTTGACTCTAACTGTGATCCTCGACTTGTAGATTGTATAATTGGGTCCGAAAATATCAAATTTTTGATAGATTCCGGAGCCACTGTGAACACAATAACGAATCAAGGGTGGCAGATGATTAAAAGTAACGGTCACACCATTATTCGTGATCTTACCGTTCAGCCTGAGGAAGTATTGAGAGGTTATGCCAATTCGCAGCCTTTGGACGTATTGTGTTCATTTAACGCATACATAGCGATCAAAGGACAAGAAGGAGTAAAAGTATTGGCAAAATTTTTCGTAGTAAATGGAACAAAGCTGTCTCTACTTGGATATTCAACGTCTGAGAAGTTAAATTTAATCCGAATAGGATATCCGAATTTTCGGGAGGAAAATGTTAATTCATGCGAAATGCAAGTCTCCAACCATATGCATAATGCAAACGATAGTGAGTTCCCAAAGCTAGCCGTTGAAGAAGTACGATTTAAGATAGACGTTTCGGTTATTCCGAAGCAAATAATCCGTTATAACATTCCAAAAGCTTTTGAACACGCGATCAATGAGAGACTTGCAAGCATGGAAAAAAGAGGAATTATTGAAAGGGCCGATAAAGAGAATTACATTATTACGTTTGTGTCGCCAATGGTGTTGGTGCCAAAAGGTACAAAAGATTTCCGTATTGTGATTGATTATCGAGAAGTCAATAAGGCTATAGTTCGTGAGCCATACCCGATGCCATCGTTGGAGAAGATATGGACAGATATTCCACAGAACAAAGGTGAAATGTTCTTTTCGAAATTGGATCTAAAAGACGCATATTTTCATGTGGGGTTACACAAAGATGTCCGTCATATTACTACTTTTATGACCGCCAATGGTTTAATGCGCTTCACGAGACTACCTTTTGGACTTTCACGTGCCCCAGAGCTATTTCAGCGCACGATGGAAATGATATTGAGGAATTGCCAAGGAATCATTGTTTACCTTGATGATATTCTTGTGTTCGCGACATCTTTGCAAGAACTTCAAAGGAAGGTCAGTGAAGTTAAATCCGTGCTTAGTAGTCATAATTTAACGATAAATGAATCAAAGTCATCATATAATCAAAGAACTATAGATTTTGTTGGATTTACTCTGGACGGAGGTGGAATATTACCTGCGCAAAAGAAAATTTCGGATATAATGTGTTTTGAGAAACCTAAGGATTCCTCCGAAGTTAAAAGTTTTCTGGGCATGCTTACGTTTATCAGCCCATTTATTAAAAATTTTTCTCACATGTCTAAGCCTCTACGTGATTTACTTCGCCAGAATAGTAAGTTTGAATGGACCCAGTTACAACAGATCGCGTTTGATGATTTAAAAGCGGCGACGGAGAATGATTTGATAAAACGAGGATACTTTAAGAGTGATGATCGAACAATACTTTATACAGATGCCTCTCCCTGGGGGCTTGGCGCTGTACTGACTCAAGAGGACACAGGCTCGTGTGAGCGCCGAATAATAGCATGTGCCTCGAAAAGTTTAACCGATGTAGAGAGTCGGTATCCACAACTGCATCGTGAAGCCCTTGCAATTGTTTGGGCCATGGAAAAATTTACGTATTATTTGTTGGGACGCAAATTTACGTTGCGATCAGATAGTGAAGCGCTTATGTTTATGATTAAAGGAAAACAAAGGAAGGATGTAGGCAAAAGGATTATGTCACGTGCAGAAAGTTGGTTTATGAGGATGGACCATTTTTTCTACGATTTCGAGCATGTTTCAGGAAGGGATAATATTGCTGACGCAGCATCTCGAATTGGAGGGCGACGTGATGATATGCAATTTGGAATGGAAAAAGAACCACATGAATTATGTTTTGTTCATACAAACATAAACAGCATCAATGAGCAAATGTTAGCTTTAACCACAGTACAAGTTCAGGAAGAATCAATAAAAGATGAGGAGCTTCAGACCGTTGTTCAATGGCTAAACAAAAATGAAAAATGGCCTGCAAATATTGCCAAGTTTCAACCATTCCAACGCGATATGTATGTTCAAAATAGCATTCTTTTAAAGCAAGAGAAGCTAGTGTTACCTGCTACTCTACGTAGACGGGCCTTGATTCTAGCTCATCGTTGCCATCCAGGGATGTCCACAATGAAGTTCTTCTTGAGGCAGGGAATATGGTGGCCTAGTATGGACCGCGATGTAGAAGACTTCGTAAGAAGTTGTCCTGAATGTCAACTCGTCATTTCTAGCAGTAAGCCGACGCCAATTACTTTGACAGATCTCCCTAATAATCCGTGGGAGTACGTTTCCATGGATTTCGCTTCATGTTCGGATACTATGAATTGGAAGGCGTTAGTCCTTGTAGACAATTATTCAAGATTCCTCGTGGCAATACCGATGGAGAAAACCGATTCAGAAGCGGTGAAACGAGTTCTACAGCGTATTTTCAATACTTACCACGTCCCTAAGACTTTGAAAGCCGATAATGGGCCCCCATTTAATAGCTCGGATTTACAGTCGTGGTTGAATAATATTTGGGGTATCAAACTAATACATAGTACGCCACTTAATCCCACCGAAAATGGCCTTGTTGAACGAAGCATGCAAGGTATAAACAAAACTATTGCTATAGCCAGACTCACGAGACAGAATTGGAAGGAGGCACTGGCTGAGTATGTTGCCGCATATAATACCTGGCCGCACCATGTAACAAAAATTCCTCCAGCAGAATTGATGTTCGGAAGAGTCGTAAGAAGTTTTTTGCCCAATATCAAAGTTAATTCTGCACAATTACTAGATGAAGAGCTACGGGATCGTGACCGTATTTCAAAATATCAGCGGAATGAAAAGGAAGACAAGAAACGACGGGCACATGCGAATGAATTTCAGGTAGGAGATATGGTGTTAGTGATGCAACAAAAAAAGGATAAAGCAGATTCAGTTTATAAAAATGCGATACATAAAGTGATAAACCTGTCTGGAGCTGGTAGAGCAACTTTAATGGATATGACAAACAATAAAGTGTATGAGCGTCAAGTAATGTCAAGATGTTGAAGAAATATGTCAAGCGAGACGACAATCCAGTATTAACGGGAGCGAAGTCAACTGAGTCAGGAAACTTTGCGGAAAAGAAGCAGCATGAGCCGCGTGCATCTAATGAGTTAGATAATTCGGTTAAATCATACACCAATGAAGAAGTTATCCCCAGACGTGGTGTCAGAGATAGAAAGCGTCCGAGGCGTTATCTTCACATGTGCAGGACTACGAGATAGATATTGTTTTTATTTGTTGTAAATGGAGGATGTGGGATCCTGAGTGTCGAGTGAGTGGTGAGGGGATTGGGGGTGTGGATATGAGAACAGGAGGAATAAAGATGTGGTTGATCGGTAGTGCTGTTTTTGATTAGAGTTTTCTATAGGAATATCACAGAAATCTCAGAAAATTCGATGTGGATTTCTTTCTAAAACCGGAATCCGGGAACCAGTGTAGTCGAAGTAAGATCACAATGAAACAATTTACTAACCAGTAATCTTGTTTTTACATGGTGTTATAAAAAAACTTGGTTTAGAATCTTAATAAAATTTAGAAGTTTTCATAGCATAGGGTCATAGGAGTCACTGGAAATAAAGTTCGTGAAAATCGTTTAAACAGTTTCCGAGAAAAATCAGTGTATATTTTTTCATGTTTGGAACTGTGGACTTGTTGATTTTCACAGTGATTGCATAGCCTTTCTATATGAGAAAGACAAAACATTACAACAATGCTCCTGATAGCGATGACGAATTAATAAACGAAAACGTTATCAGTCAATTATAATGATTGTCTCTAAACCTTTGCTGGATGGAAATGAAAGCATCTCTTCCAAAATAAAGTTATACAGCGAAACTCAGTTAAAAAGTCTTTATATATTTTGCAAACGTTATACAGAGAAACTGACTTTTGTTTCTTTCAAAGTTACTTGTATTTAACAAAAGCTGGGAACTAGCAAATTAATCAACGTGTGCGGTAACTCGTTAAATTATTTACATTATTGGAATTCGTTTGAAACAACATAGTCTATTAACAAAAACATGGCTAACATTCTACTTGAAAATTAAGAACGGTTTAAAATTTAAAAAAAATAGAGGGAATACCTCTTGTCTATCTCATTATATAAGGCAGCGAGTGCAATCATTACGAAACCCGACTTTTGAATCGAGGCCTGAGGGTCCGATAGACATATACCATTCCACTCAGTTAATCGAGAACAGACAATGTTTGTGTTTGTATGTAACAAAAATATGCACTCGATTTTTTCGATGCTGTCTGGATCAATTTTTACAAATTTTATTAAATTTTATCCGGATCGAATGTCCGATTCAAGCGTAAGAATGGAAAAATATGTGTTGCTCTCAAAAATGGATTCCGTTATGATAATTGAGTAATACATCCATTCTGATCAATTAACCATGTTCAAAATATAGTATTCTAATGTTCAATCAATTCAAAACAATGATACGAAGTTAGCTTCATGAAACTATATTCCAAAGTACAACGACTCACAAGACAGGTTCATCTGCAACGTGCTTATTCATGTCAAGTTAGAGCTACTGTTGATGCTTACGAAGGTATGGACCGCGTTATTGATGTTCCCTTCTAACAAGGGATTCATGTATTAAAATTTCGCATTGGTGTCGGAATACTAGTACACAAAATATGACTATCAAGCTACTATCCATGTTTCATAATGACCTCCGTTCACCGGGTTATCATCCAAAAGTGCAAACCGTTTGACCGAACAGCACTCTGAAGCCTGATCTAACTTGACCCACCCCGAGAGGCACATCGTTCTCGTTCCTAAATAGTGAGCTAATAGCGATTGGATCGAACTCGGTAACCACAGCAGCACTTCTCAGTCACACCGGTGACACCACAAACGGCCACACCACAAGCGAGGCGAACATTATCGCCAGATTAGTTGGAAGCGGATGCTCCAGTTTTTGGTCCTGAGTAAATTGGCTTCGTCAGAAACTGAAATTTCTTCGGACGACTGGAACGAAACGATGCAATTATTAGCTGTATCGATCCATTGATGACGAATATTTTCAATTTCGAAATAATATTCACATGCATTTTTTTTCTTGTTTTTGCTTCGTTTTTTTCAATGTGTAGAGATTTTTATTTTGGATCAATACTAGAAAATTTAACGACGTGCAAATCAAAGTTCCAGGAAATATCGTATTCAAAGTAAAATCGAATTACGTTTTCTTTGATGAAAATTTGTAATTTTGAACCAATAAATGAAATTTAGGGTATTACTTTATTTAAATATAATGAAATATGATACGACATCAAACTTTATTCAATTATTCAAATATGCACATGTGCGATATAAAATTACAATATAGTTTTTCTGTGTGTTATACACACCACGCATGGTGTCACAGAACGATCATGTAAGTAGACAAGAACACTAACACGAAGAGGAGATTCAGTATAATACCAGCATAAGAATAAAATCAAGATATCCATTAGCAATGAGTATCATGCATCTTGTTTCCATCTAATTTATACTACCAACGTGCTTACCCGGGTGGATTTGTGTTTGATTGGCAGTGTCTACTATCAGTATCATCTTTTCCTTTTCATCTCTGCATTGCGACGAAAGCCCAGAACGGAACAAAATGCAATCGGATGGGCTGGAGGTAAAAGTTCCGTCACGTGATGCCTTTATTTAATCAAACAGTCAGTGAATTAAGTTTTGTTTCCGCTTGAAGAAACCAAGTGAACATAAGTCCTTTTGCGATGGATTCGGCCATGGAAAAACTTTTTCCATCATCATTGCTGTTGCTTGGACTATCACTTATACGGTAGTGAACATTAAACAATGTTGAAGAACTCAGATTGATGGCTGACGATGAGAAATATATAAATATAATATCGAAAAAATTGTTCCTTGGCTGTCTAAATCAAATAACTTATGTATCGATTGGATTGTATTCATTATGTCAGGACTAAGTGAAGATATTATAATTTTGTTTCAAGAAAAGTTGTTTAAATCATACATTTGTTATTGGATAACATTTTAGCGTGTTCTTTAGCTTAAGTACATAAACTATCTCCAGGAGCAGAGGAGGTATACGATTGCGCTCAGTGCTGGAAACCACCGATTTTTTTTGGATGCCATGTGTATGAGAACTTTTATGTTGCCAACTATCCAGCAATCCCATGTTAATGTCACACGTATCACACGATAAAATGTCAAATATGACAGTCATGACCGAACGCTGAACTAATGCAGCGGCGACTTTCATGTTCGCATTGGGCGATGATTGCAACGAAAGAATGATCGTAATCAACAGGAGGGCTGTATTTTGTTTTCGGTGCGAATTTTATTGCGGGTAATGAACTATCATTAAGAAATTCATAACAACTTCATTAGTGACGTTCTATGAAATCTCATCTTCATCTCTATGCTGTTCTATGAAACGGTCAAATTTCGACTTGCTACTGTAGAGCTTAATGCAAAAAGACAATTTTTAAAAAACTTCCTAATAATAGTTGGATAATGAGAAATGTCAATATTGACTAGATTTTAGCGTTTTCAAGTTGCATAGGGTTGTCAACAAATAAAAAGTAACTATTTTCGAAAAACCCAAAAAAAAATATTAATTGAATAAAAAAGGAAGTCAACGGTGATCGAAAATTACAAGATTAAAATATTTTCAAGATGCCAATTTTAGTCAACTTTCAGATCTCATTTGAACGAAATGAGAAGTCAATATTGATCTAAAATGTCTAGATTCAATTATGTTTAAGCTGCATAGGGTAATCAAAGCCAGTGTCAGTTTCTCTTTGTTTATTTTCAAGGCATTTGCAGGATTATCATCGTACTTTCAATAATCAATGATTCCACCGATCTTTAAGTTTGGATAAGTTCTAGAAAATTACATATATACTAGTAACCAGGACAGCATAACATCAAATTTTGAGCTAATTTGGTCTGATTGTAAAGCCGTAAGTTTTTTTTCGTTTTTAGCCGAATATTCACCGATAATGATGGCATTATGTGACGGTGCGTTATCGTGGTGCAAGAAATTGTTTGGCCACAAATGTGGTATTTTTCGGCGAAAAAGGAAGGTGTTCATGATATACACATGGTGGAAGGAGTTCATGATAAACAACACCTTTGTAATCAATTAAAGCTTTGAACATCGTCTTTTTTCGACTGAAAACTCTCGCATCATCGATAACGAACTCACGACCACTTCTGAAACGTTCGTGCTACTGATAAACGACTGTTTTTTCTTCAGAGTATCGTTGTCGAAACACTCCTCTAACATTTGCAATGTCGTCGCACCATTGAAACAGTTTTTAATGCAAAATTTAATGCGGCATTTATATCATTAGACGAGACACAATACCGTTTCATTGATTACACCACCTAAAGTCAACTGATCTCACTGTAACCGTAGCCCGAATCACAAATCGTGTGGAATACTTTTGTTATACGTAGGTAAGGCAGAAATCTAAATCGCGCGACATGCCGATTTTCATCGTATCCTTTGAACAGAGATGAATATGATAACGGTGACTCTATTCATGAAGTTTCCATTTTCAGCATTCCACATTAAACACGTTTTATTAATTAAAGCTTCTAACTCTGCTGTCCGGTGACATGAATTCCGCAGCAGCTACTGTTATTCAGGTAATTACAAAATGAGGGAGATATATAGCTGCGTATTAGGAACAATTGAAACATTTCTAGATTGGTATTCTCATGAGTAACCAACTAAGCTATGAACTATCATTACACAGCAAGGGAATCTAAACGGTTGGCCCATTAGCATTCCTAACCATCCCTGCAATGAGAAAAACTTTCGTCAATATGAAGGACCTATGATGGGCAAAGTTTAACCCCTGTGGGACCTGACGGATACTTTCACAAGTTATGTTAGGCTATTGAGGATATATTGCTCTTTTGCTGTTTTGTCGTTGATTTTAGTGCGAATGAGATGCCTGATATCAAAGTAAGGTTTGTTGACTCAGAACAATATCCAAAAAGTTTAAATCATTAGTGTTACATACTTGAATCTTAGTCGTTCACCGGGGCAAATACACTTTTGCGAGCTCACTCTTTTGAAGTCAACTAGAATCGGAACCGATTTACAAACAAAGAAGAAGATTCATTCATCTGTTGTTCCAACTCTTTGCTTCCCAGCACGAACAGAAAAACTTACTTCATTCTACCGTCGTGTATGATGGAAAACATTCGGTCGATTACAACTTCTATTTCCCCCGATATGTTGCAATGTGTTTTGCTTCATGATGGTGCCATTCTGGAACTTTGAGTAGATCACATTCTTCAGATGGTTTCTCGTGTTGAGAAAAGATTTTTCGATTCAATCAATGCGAGTGGAAACAAATGAAATGAGACAGTTATTTCCCAAAGATTTTTCTATTTCCATAAATAATTTAGAAATCTGTGGTATTCAATTTTTTTCTTATTTTAGTTTCTTCTGAAATACGACGATGAAGTTGCGACTATGTTCAAAGATCAGTCTCCATACTATGTTCAAAGATCAATCTCCATATACAATCTCTGGCTTCAAAGTGTAATTGTTATTGTTGCTGCTTATTGTCAAAATGTTTAATATGTACAAATAGAATTTATTCAAAAAACATGTTTCAATCCATCTAGAACAAAATTTATTCAAAAAACATGTTTCAATCCATCTAGTGGTGTAATGATGCCTTTCTCATGCACATATAATATTGTGGTATTCCATTCAAAATTTATCTCTTCGATTTTTGAAAGAAACCAAGAGATTGTTTGTGCATTAACTAGTATAACATACAAAATAAAACAATGCTTTGATTGCGTGTCATCCACATTTCCACAAACCAAAGTCGGTTCGTACGGCCACCAACTAACATGACACACAAACTCTTCTAGTACGCACTCTAAATTACGATTTAAATGTTTGTTGTATCCGAAAATATTTTAAGTGACGGTGTACAATATTGAACACACTTTACCCTATACCTCCGAAACCGGAAGTCGGATCCGGATGAAATTCAGGAATTCCATATGGGATCGAAAGACCTTTCATTTGAATCTAAGTTTGTGGAAATCGGTCAAACCATCGCTGAGAAAAGTGAGTGAGATCCATTTTGGTATATATGATTACTATTTCCGGTACTTCCGGAACCGGATATCGGGAACCAGGATAGCCGGAATCGGTTTGTTTAGTTGCCTACTGATAATGACATTCGATTTGTGTGGTTTTGAGACCAGTTTAGAATTTTTTTACGTGTTTTGTTTCGCCGGTTTAAGTGACGGTGTACAATATTGAACACACTTTACCCTATAATTCCGGAACCGGAAGTCGGATCCGGATGAAATTAAGGAATTCCATATGGGATCGAAAGACCTTTCATTTGAATCTAAGTTTGTGGAAATCGGTCAAACCATCGCTGAGAAAAGTGAGTGAGATCCATTTTGGTATATATGATTACTATTTCCGGTACTTCCGGAACCGGATATCGGGAACCAGGATAGCCGGAATCGGTTTGTTTAGTTGCCTACTGATAATGACTTTCGATTTGTGTGGTTTTGAGACCAGTTTAGAATTTTTTTACGTGTTTTGTTTCGCCGGTTTAAGTGACGGTGTACAATATTGAACACACTTTACCCTATAATTCCGGAACCGGAAGTCGGATCCGGATGAAATTAAGGAATTCCATATGGGATCGAAAGACCTTTCATTTGAATCTAAGTTTGTGGAAATCGGTCAAACCATCGCTGAGAAAAGTGAGTGAGATCCATTTTGGTATATATGATTACTATTTCCGGTACTTCCGGAACCGGATATCGGGAACCAGGATAGCCGGAATCGGTTTGTTTAGTTGCCTACTGATAATGACTTTCGATTTGTGTGGTTTTGAGACCAGTTTAGAAAATTTTTTACGTATTTTGTTTCGCCGGTTTAAGTGACGGTGTACAATATTGAACACACTTTACCCGATAATTCCGGCACCGGAAGTCGGATCCGGGTGAAATTCAGGAATTCCGTATAGGACCATGAGACCTTTCATTTAAATCTAAGTTTGTGGAAATCGGTCAAACCATCGCTGAGAAAAGTGAGTGAGATCTATTTTGGTATATATGACCACTATTTCCGGTACTTCCGGAACCGGATATCGGGAACCAGGATAGCCGGAATCGGTTTGTTTAGTTGCCTACTGGTAATGACTTTCGATTTGTGTGGTTTTGAGACCAGTTTAGACAATTTTTTACGTTTTTTGTTTCGCCGGTTTAAGTGACGGTGTACAATATTGAACACACTTTACCCTATAACTCCGGAACCGGAAGTCGGATCCGGATGAAATTCAGGAATTCCGTATGGGACCACGAGACCTTTATTTGAATCTAAGTTTGTCAAAATCGGTTCAACATCTCCGAGAAAACCTAGTGAGATTATTTGACACACACACACACACACACACACACACACACACACACACACACACACACACACACACACACACACACACACACACACACACACACACACACACACACACACACACACAGACATTGCTCAGCTCGATGAACTGATTCGAATGGTATATGACACTTGGCCCTCCGGGCCAATTTTAACTAGTCGGTTTTTCAAGTGACGGCAGGCAAAAAATAAGTGAAAAAATTTTATGAACCAATTAGGAAATCGGCTCTGCATTGTTATATCCTGCTTTTGTTTGTATATTGTAGCTGGTGAACAGCATACGAATTCGGATTTTTCAAAAGGCTGAAAAAAGGTCATTGAAAATATGATTTGAATCTAATAGCATTTTCGTTTTCAACGGTGGCTAAACCGGTGTAGGGTGAAAAAGGATGCTTTGATTACACCCGAATTTGAACGAAAATAGTCGTTACTACACTACACTGGTGCAGCGCTAAGTTTATAAGAATCGATCAAACCATTTTTTTTTGTTACGATTATACAAGTCTTAATCTCATAGTAATTCACTTCTTCTGGCCAGAAAAACTTTCTGACCCTAGGACGGAGTTCGGAATCGAACCTAGGCGGCTGCGTGAAAAGCATCGACTTACACATCACACTAGTACCCGTAGTAACCATTTTTTAAGAATCGATGTAAATGTTGTGTTCGATAAAAAATGAAAATGTTCTGTAACCTCGAATCGAATGATTAAAACCCCGGAAAATTAGAGTAAACACAGGGAAAATCTGTTGAACAAAAGTGAAAAGCAAGCATTTAGAATGGGAAACGAAATTGAGCAAAAAATGTAAATTAAAACTTATTGGTAATTTTTGATTCTCAGAATGTTGAAGGAAAATCTGACTATCGGTTAATTTTCATGAGTAAATATATGTGCCATACAATACATTCTTAAAGTTCTTAAGGCCAGTATGACTGCACTCTTAGAAAAAATGAAATTTACGCTTGACGTAAATTCAAATATACCGTAATTTCTTCGGTGATTACTCAATATTACATCTACTAACACGTAAACATAAATGTTGAGTCTGTACCGATGTAAGTTTCAGCTAAATCAACTGTGACGTTAATGATATGACTTATCTTTACATGCTTTGTATTGTTAATGTAAGTGAATCGCGACGCTCCTTTCATATGCATCTTTAAAGATGTAACTTTTTCTAAGTGTGTGGAGTCAGCTTGTGTAGTCACCAACCGGACGTGCAATTGATTCATTATTCTTGATACGAAACGTGTCCATTGGAACAACTTCCAGTCTAAGTGGAGCAAACTGGTAAAGTACAGTCTTAGAAAAAATGAAATTTACGCTTGACGTAAACTCAAGCATGCCATAATTTGTTCGTTGATGACATAATATTACATCTATTGACATGTAAAAATAAATTTTGCATCTGTATCGATGTAAGCTTCAGCTAAACGAACTGTAAAGTTAATGATATGACTTATCTTTACATGCTTTGAATTGTGAATGTAAGTGAATCGCGACGCGACGAAATAAATCCGTCACATTCAATATACAGGGCGTTAGAACTACAATATAATAGAAACTAAAATCAAAATAGAACTTCTATAATTTTGTATAAGGTACTAATTTGGAGGCCAACATAAGATTTTACTGAAGAATTATATTTCTATTATTATCAAAAACAAACAGACTCTCTACAGTTACTTACATGGATAATCGTGGAATGAACACCTTCTGCCGTTTCCAATAACGAAATGGATGATATCTAATATTTCTAAAAATCAAGTATCATACAATCAAACATAACAAAATTATCTGTTACTATCTCGTGACGTTAGTGACGTTAAAAAAAGTGGAATTAAATGTAATTTTTTTTCTTGATTATGTGATAACAGAATTATATTTCATTTGGACTCTTTGTATATGATCCTTGAAAGTAAGATTCACATCATATAACTTGAATATATTTTAATTAAGTAAGGCGTATTCACGTAAAAATTTTATTGCTCAACATAGTTTTAAGGTAAATAATACAATGAGTAGTTTCAAAACTGGATGTGTGATATGAGTAATCAAAATTCTAAATCGCACACTCTAACAAATCGATAAACCTCGCGGATTGCAAAATTGAGCACGATAAACCTAGCGAATTGCGAAATGAGGGCACAGCGATTCTCGTAACGTGACAATTGACGATTCAGACCGACGTGAACATGAGCCCAAATTGTACATTTGTATTCAAGAATACTGCATACTAGTGAAATATAATGTTTCTTCAGACGAAAAACATCATAAAAACTTGCGCAAAGACAGGTAGAGCTCGCGATCATAAATGATGCTTAGGTTTTTTACAGACAGTACTTTTTCAACTGGAATTCTGGAATTCTCATTATTGAGTATTTAAAAAAATTGGTGGCTGTGTCCGAAATCAGGTTATTGTATTACACTTATTAACGTTTACTATCATACCATTTCTATCACACATCTCTAAGATCATTTAAATGTCCATTTATAGAACACAACAATCCACAAGACTTGTAATGATGCAGTAGATTTTAAAATGTGGATAGATTTTGAGAGGTGGAACTCCGATTCGTAAAGAACGGAAAGAATCTTCTAAATTTGTAGGTCATATTGTAGTTGATGGCCATACAAACTAACTTTGGCTATACTGGTTTTGGTTTCTGGTTCCGGAAGTAGAGGTCCAAAACTCCAAAACGAAGGTGGACGGGCAAGTAATTGGAACCCTAAACCGTTTATTTTTACCATGGTTAGCGATGCTCATATGCTTCAGATAAGGTCATGTCACATTTCGTTTCTCAATCGCTCTGTTATGGCACGGGAATACTTGCGGTCTGTTTTGAAGTAGTCCTTCAAAATTATACCATGACAATCCCAGAAAACCAACATCATGATCTTTTCGAATAATTGAACCTCCTTTGAGGCACCATTTTCGGTTCTTCCGGTATCGGGAACTGGGATAGCTGGAATCGATGCGTTGGGCGAGCAACTAGCATAACCTCTAATTTGAAACAGTTTTGAGTCAACTTTAGAAAAAAATACGTGTTTGGCATTATCTCTCGGTCATAGTTACAATTTCATACACACTACCCTGTATTTCCAGAACAGAAGACTGGATCCGGGCCTGGATAAAATTCGATAGCGTATATGGCATTGTATGACCTTTCATTTGAACCTTAGTTTGTAGTCTCTCAACTATATATAGAAGGCGTCTTCATTCTACTCGATTCATGGCTATTCGCCTCGGTAGCTGCGAAGGCTCTGAAGGTCGTGTTCGCCTCTTCTTTTCTGTACCGGTCAGATTATTATCGAGGACCATTTTGACTGGTTTGTTCTCCAACATTCTAGCAACATGCCCGGCCAACCGTAATCGCCTAATTTTCATTATGACCTATTCAATCAAAAAGTAGCAGCTTTCATTTATTCCACTCATCAAAATTGCAACAACCTCCTAATTACTTTATCTTCAATTTTCCTATTGAAAGTTGTTTGGGTCCAAAACGCTAGAATCTACTACTGCAAATTGGAATCAATGCGAAGCGCATCGAATGAACCTAGGTCATTTAGCATAAAATTCCAATTAAAATTAATTGCGTCCTCACGTCATAATACAACGGCTATTATCTGAACAAGAGAGGCTTCATTGCTTGAATACACCGGCGACAATTTTTTTTAAAGTAATTCATACTATATCCGGACATCATAAATTACAGGATGAGTCGAATTAAAAAACAATCGAATTTCCTTTCTCGTTTGGAAAGGCTATGCAGTCACTGCGAAAAAAGGATTTTGGACCGAGACTTGGAAAACCGAGTGTCATTTACCACATCGTCGTGTTTTCAACATAATGCAATATTCTTTCTATTTGAGAAAGGAAAAATTTGTCGAAAGTATTTCGATGCATGATGGTTTAGGTCCTATAGAAGGGTGACCATAGAATAGATCGAGTCATCAATTTTTTCAAATGTTGTACAATTTTTCGTATAAATGACATATGAAAAAAAATGTTCGTTTCCTTTTCTGTTTTCGGTTTTGCCGTTTGCCTTTCTCATATAGAAAGGTTATGTAATTCCTTGAAAATCGACTAGTAAAAATTGTTTCATATACCATTCAGTTGATCGAGCTGAGTAATGTCTATGTGTATGGGTATGTGTGTATGTGTCAAATAATCTCACTAGTTTTCCTCGGAGATGGCCGATTTCGACAAACTTAGATTTAAATGAAAGTTCTTGTGGTCCCATACGGAACTCTTGAATTTCATCTGAATTCCACTTCCGGTTTCGAAGTTATAGAGTAAAGTGTGTTAAATATTGTACACCGTCATTTAAACCGGTGAAACAAAAACCGTAAAAGAATTTCTAAACTGGACTCAAAACCGATATTCCCAATCTAAAATGAAGGGTCTTATAGTCCTATCAAAAATTTCTGCATATTTTCGCATTCGACAAAAATTTAAACCGTCGTTTAGAGCACGCTATAAAATCGTATAAAAACTTCAAAATTTGATTAAAAACTAGTAGAGTATGTACGTCATGTTAGTTGGTATAGGGGCTGAGGTCCACTAAGAGATTGATAGTACCTATTATCTTTCTCCGGACGGTACCAGCCTAGATGCCGTGTGGAATCCGGCGGAAAAAAATAGATCCACTGGGTTCCTGCTTCCAGGTCGTAAAAGGCGACAATTGCAGGAGTTTCTTTTTCCTTTCAGTTATCAGATATTTTCAACATTTTTTTATTACTCTATTTTACTAAATTATCTCTTTGTTCAAATTCATTCAAAAATATTTTGGTTTGTTTGTTTGTAAATTAATAATTTTTTCTCGGTATCCGGCTGCCAAAATCAACCAATATAACCATTTAATGATTTTAATAAATAATTAAAATAATAAAGCGGAAATAACAAACAATGAAGTCGCGCGTGAAATCTGTTGACGTTTGTTTGGTGATTTAAAATGATTTTATCAAAATTTTTAGAATATGTAACTACAATGAATCAACTATTTTATCTAAATCCTATTCACTCGTTTATTTTGTAGCAGGTAATACCATTTAGAAAAAATAGGGAAGTTTTTATTCGTTACCCGATAGTATTTCAAATTTTCCTCCAGTTATCACGAATGGAAACAAGGAAACAAGACTTCCCGGGACCTCAATATTGGTTATTGTTGAAACGTTCACTCGGTAAATCTGTGAGTTTAGTTGTGCATCCAAGTTTTATGGATGGTGGCAGCTTGTTCACAAGTTAATGCAAGAGTGTTACGTTGTATAGCTGCTCTTCCAAACCGCAAGCATCCACAATAGCAAGAAAAATGTCTATACAAACAGCAAAGTCTACCAGATTTTCTAGTTTGTCTTCTCTTATGACCAGCAAGGCACTGATTTTTTCGATGAGCGAGTGGATAATAGCTTCTGGCTTTCCGAACATAATTTTCAGAGTTTTGAGTATTGCAGGAACATTGGCGGGATGCACTAGTCGACTCTTAACGGAGTCGAAAGCTCGACCTTTCAAGCTACGTTGCAGAAGAAATATATTTTCATCATTCGTGAAACCGCACATTGCCGTAGTACTGTTAAATGTCGCTAGGAAGAGTGGCCAGTCCTCTGGATCGCCGGGAAACTGGGGCAAATCTCTCGGAATAGCGTTCCGTGCAGCTAGTTGTTTATAGATCAGTTAACAGCGATCTTCTTCGCGCCCACGGTAATCGGTTTTATGCGGTGAATTCCGATGAACTGTGTCTGGTTTGTTGTTGCGACGTGAAGTCATCCCGAAGTTGCTAGCTCAGTCGGTGTTGAACAGTCGTTCGCACCGCACGCGTATAGCTCTTTGCTCCTGGAAATTTTTTCTGGCTACCTAGAGTTTCATTGATTCAAGGCTTCAGTCGTTTTCAAGGCTACCTGAATCACTAGCAGTCTTTTTTAAAGACTAACAATTAGTCAGCCTTTCTCAAGGCTATACAAAGAGTGATATTAGAGTGACTAAGTGAAACAAAGAGTGATATTAGAGTGACTCAGAAATTAATCAGCCTTTTTTAAGGCAAATAACTATTCTTCGAACTAATCAGTCTTTATCAAGACTTTTCCAAACTAGGAGTCTAATCGAAGACTAATTTAGCTTAGTTAATTTAATTTAAAATTTCTTTCATTTCAAAAGTGCCTGCGTCCAACCGGAAAGGCAACAAGCCTAAGGCTAAAAATAATTCAATACGGAATAAATCACAATCCGTTATTCAACATTTTTCTAATAACATTCACGATCTTATAGAATCTGAATGTAAAAATATAAGACAACGGACGGATTTTCCTTACGTTGATTCTATGCCGTCTAACAATATTTACGAGATTCTTCCTGAATCCGATTGTAGCGACATAGAAGAAAATTCTTCATAAATTCCCAAAATGGACGCTTGTCGTTCTGGGAAGAAACTACAATCTATGCCACCAGTGACGGTGATGATTTCCGACTTCAAAGCATTCCGGATTGAGCTTTCTACTTTTCTCCCGGAAGTAAAAGTCTCATTTCAAATCGGACGAAGAGGAGAATGTCGAGTCTTGGTTGATGGATTGGAAGATTACGAACGTCTTATTCGATATTTGTCCGAGAAACTTCATAAATTTTATTCATATGATATAAAATCAGATAGACCCTTCAAGGCTGTCTTGAAAGGCTTATCAAATGATCAATGTACTGATGATATTTAAAATGAACTAAAAGAAT
Organism: Malaya genurostris; assembly: GCF_030247185.1. Lineage (NCBI taxonomy): Eukaryota > Metazoa > Arthropoda > Insecta > Diptera > Culicidae > Malaya > Malaya genurostris. The sequence continues at coordinate 28,471,857 of NC_080572.1, read as the reverse complement.
TGCTTGGTTTTGCCCCTTCCCAAGTAATACTTATGAAAAAAGAGCGAATGGTACTTCTAAACCACGCTCTGGAATTTCCCATGAACTTTACCTAATACACTTCAATCGAACTGATGTAAACAATTTGAAAATTTTCGAAAAAGTACGTTTCATTTCCCACATTAAAATTCATTGGGAACATTATAAACGGCATAATCGTATTGCAAACTTAACGCAATGTCGTCGTTGCCAAGGCTTCGGCCATGGAACCAAAAATTGTCATATGGATATACGGTGTTTGAATTGTGGTAAATCGCATTCGAAAGACGTTTGTCCAATGAATGAAACCACTGATAAATTTTCATGTTCAAATTGCGATGGAAATCATAAATCCAATTATTTGAAATGTCCTGTCAGGGAAAAAATTTAAACGCTCGTTCGCTTAGACAACAAGCCAAATCAACGACCTTAAATTTACATAACATACCTGAAAATCAAAAAACCGTTACAAATACCACGCCTAATTCTTCTAAGGCACATATTTCTTCTAATTTAAAACAAAAAACAGGTACGCCTGCCAATTCGTCTTCTAACGAAAACAATTTATTGACAGGTAGATCGACCTCGTCATCATCTTCTTCTAATGTCAGTTATGCCAGTATAACAGGTAGAAATCTACCACCTATTTCTTCTAATGTAAATAATCAAAACACAGGACCGCCTTGCAGTTCATCTTCTAACGAAAACAATTTATTAATAGGTAGATCGGCCATATCATCTACTTCTAATGGCAGTCTACCTACAAATATTCCTTCAATGCCATTCGCTTCTTTAAATGAAGTTGATTTAGGCGATATAACTGAAAATGAAATAACCTACAAGATCAACTTTTTCAAATGATCATCCCAATGAATTCGACTTCATCACTTTTTGAAGCATTTCAAATCGGATGGCAATTCGCAAATAATATTATAAAGTATTTAAAATTTAACAGTGATGTTAAATAATTATTTGAATATTTTAAATTGGAATGCTCGATCTTTGAAATCGAGTGAAGATGAATTTTATAATTTTCTCAAAGTTCACAGAATTCATATTGCCATTGTGACAGAAACTTGCCTTAAACCAAATGTCAAATTGAAAAGTAATCCACATTATGTGGTTCATCGATTTGACAGGTTTACTGGAATGGGTGGTGGAGTTGCCATTTTTCTCCAACGGCAAATTAAACATCGAATATTACCTTCTTTCAATACTAAAGTTATTGAAACCTTGGGAATCGAAGTTGAAACCAATCATGGAATTTATTTCATCGCTGAAGCATATTTGCTATTCCAATGCACCGGCGAACAATTTAATTTCTTTAAAGGCGATTTGCAAAAACTCACAAGATATCGATCGAAATTTTTCGTAATAGGGGACTTAAATGCTAAGCATGTCCAGTGGAATTGTAGGTAAAATAACAGTAATGGTGAAATACTTCATAATCAACTCTCAGCTGGTTACTTCACAGTTCTTCATCCCAGTAATCCGACTTGTTTCTCTTCCGTGAAAAACCCGTCTACAATTGATATGGTTCTAACAGATCAAAGTCACATTTGTAGTGAACCAATTACAAATGCTGACTTTGACTCAGATCATCTTCCAGTAACATTCAGACTTTCCAACGAAGCTATAATTAATCCATTTAGTTCTATATTCAACTATCATAGAGCTAATTGGTTGGATTACAGATCTCACATTGAAAATCATGTGGATCATGAAACTATTTTAGAAAATTCTGCGGACATCGACACAGCAATTGATAATTTGAATCATTACATTATCGAAGCTAGAAATCTTTCAGTTCCCAAAGCTCAAACTAAATTAAATTCTCCTATCATCGATGACAATCTTCAACTGCTCATTCGGTTGAAGAATTGTTCGTCGACGACAATATCAACGTTCTCGTGATCCTGCTATGAAAAACATAATTAGGGATTTAAAAAAAGAAATTAAACAGATTTACTCTTTTGCGAAATGAAAATTTCGCTATAGAAGTTGAACAAATTAAACCTTTCTGGAAACTTTCTAAGGTTTTTAAGAAACCTCGGAAAAGAATTCCTGCTCTCAAGGAAGGAAATCAAATACTTCTTCCAAATGGCGAAAAAGCTCAAAAACTTGCTCAGCAGTTCGAGAGTGTACACAATTTTAATTTGAACGTTGTGAGTCCTATTGAAAATGAAGTCTCATTGAAATATGAGCATATTTCAACCCAAGTGTTATAACAAGATGACATTATTGAGACGAATTTTGATGAAATTAAATCAATCATTAGGAAACTTAAAAACATTTATTAAAAATCTTCCCGATGTTGCCTTGAGACTTTTGGTTAAAATTTTCAACAAGTGTTTTTCATTAGCTCACTTCCCAAACAGATGGAAAAACGCTAAAGTAATTCCTATCCTCAAACCTGATAAAAACCCAGCAGAAACATCAAGTTATCGACCAATTAGCTTACTTTCTTCTATCAGTAAACTTTTTGAAAAAATTATCTTGTTGAGGATGATGTCTCATATAAATGAGAATTCAATTTTTTTACCAGAGCAGTTTGGATTTCGTCATGAACAACTACTCATCAACTTGTAAGAGTTACGACATGATAAAAGCAAAAAATCTTCTGGGTTATCCACTGGAGTTGCTCTTCTAGACATAGTAAAAGCACTCGACAGTGTTTGGTACAAAGGTTTAATAGAAAAAAATGTCTGATTTCCAGTTTCCTATTTATTTGATCAAAATGATTCAAAATTATTTAATTGATCGTACTCTTCAGGTTAGCTATCAGAGTTGTAAATCTGAATTGCTACCCGTACGAGCCGGTGTTCCGCAGGGTTCGAGCGTAGCTCCAATCTTGTATAATATTTTCACTTCTGATCTTCCAAATCTACCCGTTGGTTGTTAGAAATCGCTATTCTGTGACGACACAAGTCTGTTAGCACAGGTAGAAATCTAAGAGTGATCTGCAGTCACCTACAAAGAAGTTTAAATATTTTCAGTGATTATCTGTCAAAATGGAAAATTAAACCAAATACAGCAAAAACGCAATTAATTATCTTTCCTCATAAACCAAGAGCTTCTTTTCTTAAACCAAACAATAATCACACTCTCAAATTGAAAGGCTTGGACTTGACATGGTCTGATCAAGCTAAATACTTAGGTTTAACGTATGACAAAAAACTCACTTTCAAGGATCACATTGAAGGAATCCAGGCAAAGTGTAATAAATATATTAAATGTTTATATCATCTTATAAACAGAAATTCTAAGCTCTGTCTAAAAACAAATTGTTAATTTATAAACAAATTTTCAGACCAGCCATGCTTTATGCAGTACCAATTTGGTCAAGTTGTTGTTCCACCAGGAAGAAAACGCTTCAAAGGATTCAGAATAAAATTCTGAAAATGATTTTGAAGCGTCCTCCCTGGTTTAGTACAAATGAGTTACACAGACTCACAAATATAGAACCATTAGATGTAATGTCACATAATATTATAAGCAAATTCCGACAAAAATCGATGCAATCTTCAATTGAATCGATTCGCTCTCTGTATTAGTTAGTAAGTTAGTATATAAGTTCCTTTGCCCCATTACACAATACAAGTAGGTTTAGAATTTTCCCTACACAAAAATCTCAGAATTGCGGAAGCAAATGATGTCCTCATGGTAACAACCAAATCATATATATATATATATATAATAGGGCTGAAAAGTCACCACTTGTGGCTAAACACCCAATTTAAATCCTAATAATTTAATTTTAACTCATATTCCAATAAATAGTTATTTAAAAAAAGTTGCTAGCTTTATCGGAACGTCTTGAGAGCTTGTGACTGTCGACTAGAATGAGCTGTAGGCTAGAAACTTGAACGATCCGAAGGAGGAAGTACTGGAACTTGCTGTTTGCCAACCCAACTTTCGACAGTATTTGCGACACTACTACGATTCGACCCAGCTTCGCTAACCATTTCTTCCAGCAGGTTGTATTTCTCCTCCAAGTAAGTTTTTTCTTGTTCCGCTTTCTTCGCCATCAGTAAACGCTCTTCTTCCAGTCGATTCTTATTCAGATCACGTTTCGCCTCCAGCCGTTTCAACTTCAGTCTGTCAAGCGCTTGGGAATCTTCGCTAAATGATACAGACTTAGCCGTATTGACATTCAGAGGTAGTGTTTTCTGATGATCGTCCGTCAAGTTGGTTTTCTGGGTAGGATTAGCACAATACTGACAGTTCCAAGGCTTGTTTTCAATTTCCTGCGTGACCCGTACACAATCAAAGTGAAACCATTTGAGACACTTATCACAGTTGACCATTTCATCCGTATCATTTTCGCGGCAAACTCTACACGAGCGGCCCGGGTTTGTAACCTCTGGATCGACTGTAACCACCAATTGCACATTTTCAATTGCTTCACATTCAGAACTTACAGCAGCTGCACCGCGATCACTACCACAACCGACTTTATTTGTTTTTCTTGACCGAACTTGTCTCGCAGAACTTTTCCGAAACTATAATGATCAAATGAAACACATGTGTTTGGTGATAAGAAGTTATAATTTTCCTATCGAGTATAATGCATAAGTTCAGTTTAGCTAATGGTATGCAACAATTAATTAGTTCAAAACATTTAATTATATGAACATAGTATATTCGCAAATATACAAATTACTCACGTTTAGTTTTCCTCGTAATTTCGCCTATTCTGTTTTAGATACGGATATCTTCTGTTCTGTTCAATCAGCGATCCTAATATTAGGAATAATTTGTAAGGAAAATTTGCGGCTATTTTTCATTATTTCTTGCCAATTCGCGTTATTTAGTGATAACATAATTACTACCGTGACACTACAATATTGACATCCATCAACCGTCTCGAAGGAGAAATGCTGAAATTACAACGCGAATTCACGCACATGTTTGTACATATCAACGAAACCTACGTCGCCGGTGAACCTTTATCCACGTTTCAGCTAGGTGAGCGAAGACGAAAGCGAACAACCATCGCGAGGCTACGGACCGAGAGAAACGAGTTACTCGATCACTTAGATGCTATTGAACAACACATGTTAGAGAGCTGCCGCGACCTATATGCAGAAACTGAACCAGAGCGGGAACGGAACAACGATGCGACAGAGTAATACCCGAAGATGACGAAACCAATAACCAATGCATGGACGAAATAACGACAGCCGAAATCTTAGCAGCGATCAAACCAAGTTCACCAATAAAGTCTCCAGACTCCGATGGAATCCCGATAGAATTCTATCTACGAACATTCGACGTTATACATCGGGAAGTCAACATCGTGTTGAACGAGGCACTACACGCGAACTTCCCCTCCGATTTCGTAGATAGTGTTTTCGTATTAGTGAAGAAGACAGGTGCTGGCGACACCGCTCACTCGTAAAGACCATTAAAAAACTACGACTACAAACTCCTGTCTCGCATACTAAAGAGCAGACTAGAGAAAGTCCCGATCGAGACATTTTTCAAGCCACTCTCGCTCTCAAAGATAGAATCGCTCAATTAAACGTGCGCAAACGCAAAGCAAAACTCATTTCTTAGAATAATAGAATTAATAGAAAATTTTTATTCGCGATCATGTGCTCCCTCGGCATAAATCCCGAATTGGTTGTTACTTTCCCGATTAACAGAAAGAGATTCGTCGCGACTACTGGTTAACGGACATTTATCGGCTCCCTTTGCCATACAACGCTCGGTAGCCCAAAGAAATTCTATCAGCAGTCTGTGTTTCGCCATATACCTAACCCTCCGTAACATCACCATCACCGCCCACGGAAGACCGCTCCAGTCGATGACCAGCATGCGGGTCACCCACCGGGCCTTCGTAGCCTGGGGGTGTTTCTCGCAGACCCACACGAACCGAAGGAAGCGGTCGTAGATATTAAACAACGCCATCTGGAAGACTCATGCAATATTCAATTCACCGACCACTGCCGATCGTCAGCTGAAAGCTGTATTTTCGAAAATCCGAGACGACATAATCTAATGATACTATTCTGGTTTTAAGTTAGTCGTTAATTAAGATTAGAAAATACCCTTGGCATCTTAGAGCTTAAGCAGTGTACCTAAAAATATATTATATTATTGAATTATATTATATTATTTTCACGTGTACCTACAAAGTATTAGTGTAGAATGAAACACAATATCCCCATGTTTCCATCAGTACCGAATATGTAACGAACGTTTGTATAATAACGCAGATACAGTCGAAAGAGAAAGTAAACAAAGAGAATCTGTTAATTGTTTTTAGGCCCTTTTGAAATGTTGACGTCGATTCGTTAAACTGGGAGGCAACAGTGAGAAAATTTAACCAACTCGTATGGTTACATTCAAAGCGATTATTGACGTTGCTGCAAAACATTTCCCTTATGAACACTTTCATCGCATCTAGAATCTGGTATCTTTTATCGATCATACCTCCTTCAAGTCAGACCCTGTCAGCTTGGAGCGATCTCAATCTTCGGTTCAGCAACGCCATCGCACGGCGTCTCATTCAACATGTCATGTCAATTGTATGGGTGCGCAGCCCTGCTATTTTGGCGCGTACGAATTTGACATTTCTCTCCCCTACTTCTATGTATGAGATTCGATGCGGACTCACCTGAGGGCGACATGCTCGCAAAAAAGGATGTTGCCAATTATTTGTTCGGGAAATGTGAGAGCTGGATATCTTGTTAATATGATGTCTTTGTTCAAGTGTACACATAGCAAAGCTTACATCGATAATGGGTACGTTTCTGTGGCGTAGAATACCGGCACGGGTGCCAATGAAACAGTTAGCTCGAAACCTATATAATCCCCTTGCTCTTACCTCAATTACAGCAGTCTCCTTCTGTCAGCAGTACCAAGCAGTACCAGCAGAACCAAAATTTGAACGCGAAAATCCGAAATCAAAGGAGTGTTAAATTTGGTCGAACGTACATCGAGCTAAAGGACTATCATCTTTTCAAAAAAGCGTCCTGTTTTTGATAGTCAAAAGAAAAATAGATCACAAACGATTATTGTTCGTTCAACACCGGGCAGACGGAGAAACTGCAAACACTGTAACAACGCGGTCGCAACATCAGAGCACAAATTTTGTGAGTGTCCTAGGGTACGAGACGCATGATTTCTATAGCAACGAAAACTTCTGTTATTATTGCACGGATGACGAAGAGTGAATTTTGCGGATCTTATTCGACCTTCCCTAGATGGAATACTAAACACAACGAAGGCAAACATCCTTAAGGTTTTCATTCGATACACAAATTACATAAATCAATGTACTATAGTGAATCAAATCGAATTAAAATTTATTTTAGAAAATGATTTGTTAATATCACCATATTTTATAAATAAACTAATCATACATAAAGAAGAAAAAAATTTACCCATCTTCTAAACAGCCTGCAACGAAACTTTGCTTTTGCTCGTTATGTTCCGAGCTACCATCAGAGGCCATTTTTTCCGATGAAATCCAATTGATGAATTATTTGGTAAATCTTTCTTCACAATATTTTGATGATGAGTCTTGATTGACAGTGTGATCTAGTAAATTCTGAAGTTCCACTCCAGCTATAGTTTCATCCGTAATATTGGCTATAATTCAAAACATTTAATCCGGCAGTGTCGTTAGCTTTGTAATTGATAGGTCGTTTGCTCGTTGGCGTTTCAATGCATACGGTGTTGGTCTTACAAGTCAGTTGTCATATGTTCGAGCCCCGACCTGGAATGATTTATAATGTCAGTAAGATCGTAATACTAGCCATGTAATGATTCTGTACGCTAAGAATCGGCTGCGTAGTCTGTTGAAACAGAAAGGCCAAATTACACAAAAGGAACGTAATCCCAAACCTTTACTTTACTTTGCTCGTTTGGAACTGGAAGCTGTCATTTCAAACGAACAGCTGTCGTCACTCTGGTTATAGGCACTCTGGTTTCATCTATTCGTTGGTTGCTAGGATAAAACTTTTTACCACGAATCACACTGCGATACAGCAAAATATCAGTGCAAGTTATTGTGTTGATCAACTCTCTAACTACCAAATACTGATGCTTGGTCAACCATATCGAATACTTCACCATTACGGATTGTACAATAAACGTACAACGTACAAGTTTTAAATCGTAACAGTACGGCCGATTTGACTGCTGTGTGAGAGCCCGCATTGTTATGATCTTCGTCTTCTTTTGTTTGTTTTGCAAATTTCTCCAAAGACTTCAGGCAAACAAATGATTGTATACCATTTTAAATTGACCGTTTTACGTTGCAGTGCACAGTGCTTCAAAATCGCAGTTTCACGCTCTTAATTGATAACTCATAGAAACGTGATTTTTTGAGGTACAGTATCTTCAACAAAGTTGCTCAGAATGATAGACCCATCTTTTGGCGAATTTTATTTATGTGAATAATCCCCCTAAAAGCGGGATAAAAATATTATTTTAGCTCAGGGCCAATATAGGGGCTAAGTTACTTCGACAAAGTTGTGCAGAAAGTTATTTCAAACTATCGCTGACTAATTCAACCATGATATGAAAGCTCTTTTGAAGTAGTGTAATATGTAAGTAGTGTCATCTGCACCTTTCTGCGCCTTTTGATGATAGACAAGTTGGAATTTTGAAGAAAAAAAACATGAAAAATGGCTCTATTTCATTAAACTGAAATGATAGCAGCATAGTATGTTTGAGAAAGTTGTGTAGTTTTTAATGATGAAAAAATTTGTAAAACATGAAAAACTCATATAAATTGAAAATTTATATATTTTCTTACAAAAACTGGTTTGAAGGGCACCCTTTTCAGAAAATACATTATATCATGAATTACACTCAAGTTACGGGAATGAATTATCAATTAAGAGCGTGAAATTCGGCTTTAGAACCACTGTGCTTTGGCACAGTTTCCACATATCACGTTCTTCCGAAGAAACAGGCGACCATTGGCTTCGAAGTGTTTCGGGTGCGAATAAGTTTTGTTGGATTTCGCTTGTCTTTGGAGACCACTACAGTCGATTACTGTTTTGTTTCCGACTGATACGCATAAATCCATGATTCGTCACCAGTCACGATCCTATATATGTCTTTGGAACTTCCGCGGTTGCATTTATTAGGAATTTTCCTGCACAAATCGACACGCACCTATCAGAAATTATCAGATTATGCGGGATCCAACTCAAACAAATCTCTCTAACGATTAAATGCAATACCAAATGTACGCGAGTGTAACTAATGCCAAAGAATGCCCCTATTTCACGGTATGTCACATCACAAAGAACAGACATACAAATATATATATATATATATATATATATATATATATATATATATATATATATATATATATATATATATATATATATATATATATATATATATATATATATATACATTTAAAAAATTAACGGTTGTTTGGCAAAGTAATCAACAAGTTGCAATCGCTTATAGGCTGTTGCGTTCGAGCTGGAATACAATGATATTTATACCAGCAAAATCGTACGCAAAGGTGAATGTTTGCGAATTTTCACTTGTATACCTTACACAGGTTTTAAAAAAAGTTGGATGTCTGTTCTCTGTGGTCACATGACGATTATTGGTAAAACTACTGATTTTGGATTATCTTCACAAAATTCGTCGGTGAGCGAACTGCGACCGCGTTTGAATTCATTAAACCAGTTCTACACTGTCTTGGAACACTCATTTTCTTCGCGTTTCGTCTTTGGCTCATTAGTGCTTAAAGCAGTTCTAATTGAACAGCTATTGACACCCAGTAGTTCAATTTGAACTGCTGAAGCAGATTCAAAGTTTACACATTTGGATAGTTATTATCATTTTACACAAATATTTAAAAAATCCTAAATAAAAAAATTGGTTTTCGGAGAATTTAATTTATTTAAAACTTTAATAAAAATAATTTACTCTCTTTACACTTCTTCATTACTGTCTGAAGAATTGTCACTATCAGAATATGTTCCGAGAAGGTCTAAGCCACTGACCGTATTGTTACTAGTGGTCATAACAGACGCACTTAAATCATTATTATCAGTACTACCGAGTGTCACTGATGTATGTGGTGCTTGCAATTCACTTGTCATTGAGGTAGTTGCCACAGATATCGGCTTGATTGCTTCTTTTTTCTGGGTCGAACTTTCAGCGTTTGGAATCTTCTTTATTACTAAATTGCTCATGGACGTTTTTCTAACTCCAATGCTAATGGTGTTGTCCATTTTTTTCATTTTGTTGCTACTTACGGCAGGAGGAATGGTAAACGTATGTATAATCGAAGAAGACGAAGCCGACGATTCAGTTGTTACCTTCGATTCCATTTCAATCGAGGGTTCTTGTTTAATTTCTTCGACAATTTCTTCGACTGCTACACGCTTCAGCCCTGTGCTAGTTGATACGCGAGACTGAAATTTAATAGATCTGAAAATGTAGTTAATTGAAAAAGAGTGTTATTAGACTATAATTTTCACTTAATATAATGATACTAGTTGAATTACCCGGCGTTACTCGGAAATATTTCGTGAAGGCAAGGCCGAAAAAAATCTAAAAATTGTCCTTCCCATTGAAATACTCAGATCGTAGTGAAACATAGCTTAGACAGCAACCCGATTGAAGAATACTCCGTATATGTTCAGATTGCGCATGATTCTTACAATAATCACAATTTTCATGGTATTCTGGTAAAATCGGATCAGTTTTATGTTCGATGCTTTTTGCTAGGAATATTCAAAACACCTTTATCTTTATAAATACATTCTTAGTACCCTCTGAGTTTCAACACTTGCTACTCCCTCCTCGTTATAAAATATCTTATGACATTATTATTCCCACGTAATCGCTCAAGATTGTGATAATGATTATTTTATAACGAGCTGTTTATCATCATAACTACATTCGTACTATAGAATAACGATTCAGTTAATAAAAATGTTGTTGTAAATTAATTTCCTTCACTTTGTTAAGAATACTTATTCCTCCTCCCTCTTGTGATTTTATTTGTGATGCTCACTTAATTGCTAGACATATGCAGTACTGATAAAAATTACCATTTTTTCGTAACATCCGATCAATTTTACTTTATGCTTCTCATGTTTCAGGCACTTACTACACTCCCTCTTCCTCAAAAAAAACCTTATAATCTAATTTAATATGAAAGTAGTATCTGCATTAGATGAAAATTGATTTTCAAGACTCCCTTTTCCTAGTCCAAATCCTCCGTCCCCTCGTTTGTCGATAAATAAGATAAATTATACAATAAGCACCCTGTTTTAGAGGCACTTGCCACAAACTCTACCCTTTTGCTATCCTGTGAAATGAATATCTGATCTCGTCAAGAAAAATAAAAAATACCCTTATTACCAATTGAATTGCAAAAATGACCTGTGCCAAGTTTGGTGATAATTTACTGGATTGTTACGGAATCATTCCGATATATTCAAACAATTGGACTGAGAGCTTCTTTCATAGAGGCACTTACTATCTTTTCACTCGTATAATTATCCTTTCGATCATCTTTTAGTTGTAATAAATATCCGGAATTCATAACAGTATTTTGAGGTATGGGACGCTTTTTCACAAAACCCAAAAATATATAATCATGATGAACTCCCGTGAACGGTTCGTTTTATTCCGTGTCCGTTTTGTCCACCACAGTTGGTGACCCCGACGTGATTTCGTAAATATCGTATGAGTGCGCATTTTCGTGATAACAGTTCGGCTGAAAAGTTCGTATCGTTTAATAGAAACACACATATTTTTGCCAAAATTCGTTTTTATTATTCAACATAATTGCCATCAAAGGCGCAGCGATTATAGCGATCTTCCAACTTTTCGATACCATTTTTGTAGTACGATTTGTCCTTTGCCTCAAAATAGGCCTCAGTTTCAGCGATTACCTCTTCATTGCTTCTAAATTTTTTACCATTCTCTTGAGGTCTGAGAACAGGAAAAAGTCACTGGGGGCCAAATCTGGAGAATACGGTGGATGAGGGAGCAATTCGAAGCCCAATTCGTTCAATTTCAGCATGGTTTTCATCGACTTGTGACACGGTGCATTGTCTTGATGAAACAACACTTTTTTCTTCTTCAAATGAAGCCGTTTTTTTGAAATTTCGTCCTTCAAACGCTCTAATAACGCTATATAATAGTCACTGTTGATGGTTTTTCCCTTTTTAAGGTAGTCGATGAAAATTATACCATGCGAATCCCAAAATACAGACGCCATAACCTTACCGGCCGATTGTTGAGACTTTCCATGCTTTGGGTTCGGTTCATCGCGTGCAGTTCACTCAGCTGACTGTCGATTGGACTCCGGAGTGAAGTGATGGAGCCATGTTTCGTCCATTGTTATATATCGACGAAAAAAATCGGTTTTATTTCGATATAACAGCTCCAAACACTGCTCAGAATCATCAATTCGTTGTTGTTTTTGATCGATTGTGAGCTCACGCGGCACCCATTTTGCACAGTTTTCTCATATCCAAATATTCGTGAATAATATGTCCAACACGTTCCTTTGATATCTTTAGGGTGACAGCTATCTCGATCAACTTCACTTTACGGTCATTGAAAATCATTTTGTGGATTTTTTTCACGTTTTCATCGGTAACAGCCTCTTTTGGACGTCCACTGCGTTCATCGTCTTCGGTGCTCATTTGACCAGTACAAATTTTTGCAAACCACTTACGAATTGTTGCTTCGCCCGGTGCAGAGTCTGGATAACACTCATGAAGCCATTTTTTGGTTTCGGCGGCACTTTTTTTCATCAAAAAGTAGTGTTTCATCAACACACGAAATTCCTTTTTCTCCATTTTTTTTCACAATAACAAAAGTAGCATCACTCAAAATGCAATATCTCACAAACTAATAATCAGACAGCTGTCAAATTTATACACGTATCTTTTGAAGGTTGGTACTAGCTGAAAATGGTATGGATTTAATTCTAGTGGCGCCCTCTCATAGAAACGATACGAACTTTTCAGCCGATCTGTTATTTCGACCCCGCTTCTCTTCCGCCCGGTCCGGTAACTTAACCTCATCTTCGTTTCAATCGTTGCATTCCTGTACTGCCACCTTCATCGTTCAACCATGTCGGATGATGAAAATGACACTTCTCGCAATACCCCTGTTTCGCTGAAACTTCCGGAATTCTGGATGACGGATCCAGAAATGTGTTCGCACAGACGAAGGATGAAACTGAATTTTACCACATCATCGCAAAAGTGGACCATTCGGTTATCCGTCATATCGCCGAGTTGGTTGCAAATCCACCAGAAAGCCATCAAAGATAGGCTTATCGCTCGGTTTGCACTCTCTCCACAAGCACGAGTGAAACAATTATTGGAATCGTCTGATCTCGGTGATATGCGCCCTACACATCTTTTCTCTAAGTTGCAGAAACTCGCAAACGGACTAAATGTGAACGACGATTTCCTCAAAATGCTGTTTCTGCAACGGATGCCATCCCATATTCAACACGTATTGATCAGAAGCAGATCTTCCAAAGACGGCGGTGATAACGCCGTTAGGTTTCTTCGGATTTGAATTCACTAGGGTGCAGTTAGGTATATGCAATGCCAGTCCGACATTCCAATGATTCATGAACAAGATACTAGGGGACATAGACTTTATCGACGACATTTGTATCGCGTCAAGAACCATAGAGCAGCACAAAAAGCATGTGCGAATTGTCTTCGGACGACTGAAGGAAAACGGTCTAGTCATAAACACCGCAAAAATAAATTTGCACAACCTGAAGTAGAGTTCCTCGGCTACGTGGTGAACCAAGATGGTGTCAAACCACTACCATAGAAAGTTCAAGAAATCATCGATTATGCCAGGCCATCTACAGTTAAAGATCTAGATTCGTAGCGTTGGTGAATGTGTACAAAAGATTTATCCTGTGGGAGCCACGGATACAGAGCGAATAAAACGACTATATTAACATGTAATAAAACCGATAATTTTATTCGAGCGTTTACCTTAATACCTCGAGCTACGGTACTGTGTGGGTACAAACTGGTAGGATATAAATTGGGTATTCAGTCACAAGTGGTGACTTTTCAGCCCTTATATATATATATATATATATATATATATATATATATATATATATATATATATATATATATATATATATATATATATATATATATATATATATATATATATATATATATATATATATATATATATATAAATGCAGAGATCATTCTTTGTAATCGCATCACTTAAGAACGGATGGACGGATTTATGTTACATGAACCTTTTTTTGTTTGATTAGTTTCTACCTCCACCGGGTTCGAACATCAAAAAAATTAGGAAATTTGCGGAAAAGTGGGAAAAATCCATAAAATTGTTTTGTATGGACAATGTGTTTGGTCATCGAAGAAAAGAATACTAGATCGTTAGAAAATCTTTTGGCGCGCAATGCGTTGTTTTCAATGCGTATTTGATCGATGTGATTAATCATTTCGAACCACGTGCTTAAAGGTGTATCAAAATAAATGAACAAATGACATAATTGCGTAATACTAACCAAATAAATGTTGTATTAAAACCATAGTCGGTAGGAGAAAAAAAATCTAATATCGTATACCAGTCAACAAATCAGCAAATTGTGGAACGAATTGACGAATGGACTGTACTGCATATCGTAAATATATTTCTCTTCAACATTGTCTTAATTTTGCCAATAAGAAACTCGGGCTTATATTTTCAATAGCCGGAGTAGCAGGTAGTGAATATTAGTAAATATTTATATTACCCACAAGCTACCGGGTCAATTCGGTCACATGGTAAAACACCCTTCTTAATCCACCTAGTGGTGTGATAATGCCTTTCTCTTCTTTCATAACAATCTCATGAAAATATGTTTTATACTTTTATTAAATAATTTTGGATACTAATTTTGTCACCAATTGATTCAGATTGATTCGAGTAGTTCACAAAAGCATGCTTCAGTGTTTATGTCACACAGTCAGCATCATTTTTCCAAACTAGTGCTTGACATTTGCGTTGCCTATTTGTAATCAGTGATGCTAATCTAAAAAACCCTTCTTAATTCACCTAGTGGTGTGATAATGCCTTTCTCTTCTTTCATAACAGTCTCATGAAAATATGTTTCATATGTTCTAAAATAAATTTAGACACCAAATTGATTCAGATTGATTCGAGTAGTTCACAAAAGCATGCTTCAGTGTTTATGTCACACAGTCAGCATCATTTTTCCAAACTAGTGCTTGACATTTGCGTTGCCTATTTGTATGAGAACAGTGATGCTAATCTAAAAAAAGCCTTCTTAGTCCACTTAGTGAAATTTTCATATATCTTGAAAAATCACCATAGGGGGGAGTACATGAAATTTTCGAAATCGAAAAAAAAATTTTGATGCCAAAAGGTTTAGAATTGCATGAAACGTCGAGATTTAGTGTCATCTCAAAAAAATTTTTTTTTGAAAAAATCGACTTTTTGGGATTTTTCTAAGTCCGAGAAAGTTGATTTTTTCAAAAAAATTTTTTTTTGAGATGACACTAAATTTCGATGTTTTATGCAGTTTTAAGAGTTTTAGCATCAAAAAAAATTTTCGATTTTGGAAATTTCATGTACTTCCCCCTATGGTGCTTTTTCAAGATCGAAAATTGTCAAACCTTTACCACCGGGCAGCACCCCTTAAGCATGTCCGATTTAGGTCAAATTTTGCATGAAGGCTTTTTTCGAAGTGCTTAAACATTTGAGCACTAGAACTTAACGACAAAAGAGGTGATCCCAAAATTTTGGCACCCTTATATATAAGAGCGGTAAAAATCAACGTGTTTTGTCGGTTACGTCACTTATACAATCATATATCTGGAACCAAAAGTCACAGCCATGTTATCTTCGAACTTGATCAATGGCCCGACAGTAGCTTTCAAACGAGCCCAAGTTTGTTAAAATCGGTTCAGCCATCTCTGAGAAAATTGAGCGCGTTCAAATACAACGCTTTTTGTCGGTTACGTCACTTATACAATCATATCTCCGGAACCAAAAGTCACAGCTATTTGATCTTCGAACTTGATCAATGGCCCAACAGTAGCTTTCAAACGAGCCCAAGTTTGTTAAAATCGGTTCAGCCATCTCTGAGAAAATTGAGCGCGTTCAAATAGCACGATTTTTGTCGGTTACGTCACTTATACAATCATATCTCCGGAACCAAAAGTCACAGCCATTTGATCTTCGAACTTGATCAATAGCCCGACAGTAGCTTTCAAACGAGCCCAAGTTTGTTAAAATCGGTTGAGCCATCTCTGAGAAAATTGAGCGCGTTCAAATATCTTCGAAAAGTGCACACACATACACACACATACATGCACACACACATACACACACACACACACACACACACACACACACACACACACACACACAAACAGACATTTTCCGATCTCGACGAACTGAGTCGAATGGTATATAACACTATGGGTCTCCGAGGCTCCGTTCGAAAGTCGGTTTTTCCAGCAATTCTAATACCTTTCTATAGAGAAAGGCAAAAAAGTTGGGTGTTTT